>NC_056449.1:2282500-2582500 GCF_018296145.1 Oncorhynchus tshawytscha
CAGACTACAATTTATGAACCCAGAGATGGGTTCATAAATTGGATCCAGCTTTTATATAGGAACCCCTGTGCCAGAATACTCACTAACCAATCATTGTCGCCCCGATTTAACCTTTACAGAGGGACAAGGCAGGGTTGTGCGCTGTCGCCTATGCTCTTTGCCCTAATTATCGAACCGCTCGCTCAGACGATTAGATCTCGTGCAGCAATACATGGCTATAATACTAAAGATACTCTAAATAAGATTTCCCTATAAGCCGATGACATCCTCCTCTATGTAACAGAACCCCAGGCTAGTATCCCAGCTATTCTTGATGTGATCAATTTGTTTGGTACCTTCTCGGGATACAGAATAAATTGGAACAAGAGTGAATTAATGCCCATACGGTCGCAAAACACCTCCTGGCTAGAACATCTCCCAGTTAAGTTATCTTCAGAAAAATGTACCTACCTAGGAATTGTAGTTACCACACAATACTCTTTAATATTTAAAGAGAATTTCCCCTCTCTGATGCAACAACTCAAGGCAAACTCTCCCAATTTCTCTGCTCGGAAGAATTAATGCCATTAAAATGGTCTTCCTCCCACAACTGCTCTACCTATATCAGAACATCCCAGTATTCATACCTAAATCCTTTCATAAACAACTGGACTCAATTATCAATCCTTTCATCTGGGATTATAAAACACACAGGATAGGTAAAAAACACCTCTGTAAATCCAAGATGGAAGGAGGATTGTCTCTCCCAAATTTGATATTTTATTACTGGGCCGCTAACCTCCGCGTTGTTACGTTTCTGCTGGATGACGCACTTCCGTCATCCAGCTGGCTTAGTATGGAGTGTGAGGAGTGTCACCCCTTCTCTATTGGCGCTGTGATTTTGTCACCTGTCAATCTGGAGATGTCACTTTATTGTAACAATCCTATTATACATAGCACAGTCCGAATCTGGAAGCAAATTAAAGTCCACTTTGAGCTTAGACCAATGTCATTCATACTCTCTGTCGCCAGGAATCTCTCCTTTGCCCCCTCTAACCTTGATAACACCTTTGAGCGATGGGGAGAGTTGGGGATAAGTACCATAGGTGATTTATACATAGAAGGGACCTTCGCTTCCTTTGAGTTGCTGAGGGAAACTTATCTTCCCAGAAGTAATTTTTTCAGATACCTACAAATTAGAGACTACGTTAGAAAACACCTCCCAACATTTGGGAATGTTAAACCTTCCATGTTTGATGGATGCATAAAAATATGCCCCACCTCAGACAAACTGATATCGCGTCTATATGATGCTTTCAATCTGTTTGCACACCTTCTACAGATGCCATTAAGGCAAAATGGGAGGAAGAACTAGGGACTGACATCTCGGTGGCAGACTGGGAAGAGAGCTTGGAGTATATCCACACATGCTCCATTAATTCCAGACATCGTCTCATACAATTCAAGGTATTACACAGATTGCACTATTCTAAAACTAAACTGCATAGGATATTTCCTGACACATCCCCTACGTGTGATAAATGTCAGGCTGCGCAGGGTACACTAGTCCACTGCTTTGCCCTATGCTCTAGCTTGCATGGTTATTGGAGTGGAATTTATGGGATCCTCTCTGAAGTTTTGGAGACTTCAATAGATCCAGACCCGCTTCTGATAATCCTGGGAGTACCTGAGTCCCTAAACGGATTAACCAACCCCCCAAAACAACTAATCTCTTACGGTCTCATTTCGGCAAAAAAACGAATGTTGTTGTTTTGGAAAAGGAGGGAGCGCCCTCTACCAAATTATGGCTCAGTGAATTGGCAAACACTGTACACTTAGAAAGAATTAGATATATTCTGAACAATAAATGATCAACATTTGATCAAATCTGGCAGCCTTTCCTCTCCTACTTGGACGAGTCGACGCTGTGAATTTGTACTTATTAACACACTCTCAATTGTAATATTTTAATCTACCTTTGGGCAGCATGTGCTGCCCTGCCACCCGAGCAGTTGGGAGGGGGGATAGGGGATGGGGGGGGGACATCTACCCTCTTTCTTTCTACATGTCCTTGTATGTTGTGTTTTGTATTATTTGTTTTGCACCCAGAACTCTGGGTCTTGCTGTTCCTGTATGCTCCTTTATGTTTAGTTAAGAATTGTATACCTGTCTTGTATACCTATACACCATTCTTGTGTGTGTTCAATAAAAAATATTTGAAACGAGAACAAGCGGACATAAACGCTCATAAAAACGTAAAATAACAAAACCTAGATTATTGCGATACATGAACTTGGAATATCCCGCAAAAGCATACATTTGAATTAGTGAAATTCATTTTATATATTGCCCAGCCGTATGCCATGGTCACAGTGTTAAAGGGTTACACACCAAAATCATCATAAATTATATGTATTATTTCATTTTGACATGTATTTAATTCAGCTACACGTCACTAAAAAAGTGTTGTTCTACAGTATGCCCAATGTCCATTGAGTCCACTACTGTATCCCACTGACTGTGAGTGACCTGACCGGAGAGGAGGTATTTGTTACATCATGCACATAATACCATGTACTTTCAGATGACAATAGTGGATCGGAGAGGGGAGTTAGCCGAGGCACTAACTCATGAAATCTCTTTTTAGTTCCACAACCTTCCATTTCAGGCCATGGGTTAAGCTCTCGTGTGAGCTGTTTTGTTGGAAGCACAGATCACACATTCAGTTGCATATTTCAGGAATGTTTCAGTGTCAGAGATATTTCCTGTGCTTTAGCTCATGTTGATAGCCTTTTCAAATCTTACTGTTTAATCGTCTTTGCAGTTTAATGGCCCCCTCCCCTGGTGTTAAAAAGAGTACATCTTTATTTTTATTGAATTAGGGTAGACAAGTGGAATACAAGATAGACTATTGCCCCATACACACTCTGCCCAACTTGTACAACTGATGTAAAATGCATTTGACACAATCCTGTGATACAAAATATTTGTGAAACAGAGTTTCCACAAAGCATTGGTCTGTGTCTCCTTTTTTTGCAGACAAACTCTCTGTTGTATCACAAGTGTTGTGTCAAATGTGTTGTACATCAATTGTACAAACTGAGTGTGTACAGGCCATGCTCCTTACACAGTAGGTGTATAATAACTGTATTTTTTACCTTTATTTAACCAGGCAAGTCAGTTAAGAACAAATTCTTATTTTCAATGACGGCCTAGGAACAGTAGGTTAACTGCCTGTTCAGGGGCAGAACGACAGATTTGTACCTTGTCAGCTCAGGGGTTTGAACTTGCAACCTTCCGGTTACTAGTCCAACGCTCTAACCACTAGGCTACCCTGCCGCCCTGCTGCCCCGTATAATGACCACCACAGGGGCCCGGCCTGTACACACGCAGTGTACATTGAACAAGTTTACACAGCCGTGGAGACACTACCTAATGATTGTGTAATGATTTTTAGAGGAGCAAGCTGCAGGTCTAAAGGATCTGTGCTTTTCTTTTCCATTGAAGAATACAAAGACAAACCCTACAATATCTGCTGCAATGTGATGTCTAACCATTATACAACACTTCAAACACATTAAAATGATTTTGCATTCATTCGCAATGACGCCTCAGCCTCGCCAGCAGCTTGAGGATGAGACATGAGGGCAGGCTGTCTGCACATTACACAAGCACAGCACAGTTAGTCTGACAGTATGGAAGTGTTTGAAGAAGTGAGGCGATAGGAGGCAGTACTGCAGCCAGAGCCCAGCCCCTGTTCCATCCATCCACAGGCAGCAACAGGGCATCAGAAAATGTACTGCGCAGTTCCACTCCCAAACCCGTCATGTGAGGCTTTCCATTGATCATGCGAGTAGGAACATCAATGCACAGAGTCCTCCTTACAGCTCTCACTGTATCATACGGGCTTGAGGCACACACAGTCATGTACTGCTCACATGGGCACACTTAAGGCCTCTGACACACAGCCCTCTCACGCAGTTTCCCACACTGTTTACAACGGGATAACTAGCCCTGAGCAGGTGTTCTGTCATCACATCAGCACACAGACAGGGAACTTAACCTCCTAGATGTCTTTTCTGGGTGAGTTAGGTAACCAGTTTTCACACAATGCACTGCTTTGCCCTACTTCTGTCAGTGTGTTACATGTTTTGTAAAATCGGGGGTTAGGTGTATATGCCATGTTCCCATAGCAACCCCTGCATCTCGTGACCTTAACCTTTCAGTTATAACCTTACTTGGCGTGTAACACAAGACTAGTATTATGTGGCCAGTCTCTGGCCAGGGCACACTGATGAAGGATCTGATTTAAGGCCGATGCTGAAAAATCTATTTCCAGTGGGACTCTCTGTAGTTTAATTAATAATACCTTTCTTCACGCCTTTGAGACCCCACTTTGACACTCTGAAGTTTGTTTCTGCATTTTTCAGTCCTGAATAAACAGAGCAGGACACCTTATGTAAAAAATGTAAAAAGTAAGCGATATTTGCCGATATTCCGGGACCTACTGCTGAAACATGCCCTCTCTCAAAGGCAGGAGAACAAGATACACGGATACTCTGCAGATGCTAACCCGATTTCAAAGTTTACATAACGTCTGACTCTGCCCCGTTATGTAAGCCCTATTAAAAATATCCTCATTGGCTTCTCCCTCACTCCCACCAGACAGACAGCCTGCAAATTACATTGGTACTACTTGTCCCCCCCTTCCTCTGAGTCCATCATCCCTCCCAGTCATGGAGGTGCTGTGGTGCGATTCGGTGTGGTATGGGTCAGGTCATCTCCTCCATTAAAAAAGGCAGGGCTGCAGAATGTGGGGTAGTGGGACAGGGGGAGCGGAATAGCGTATCTATCCTTCTAACCGTGACCTACATTCACAGTGTTATGTAAACTCAATGCACCACTTCATAAGATATTTGTTATGTCCAAGCTTTCTAGACATTTCTAAAGAGCTACATTGATACTTCTTTCAACGGACAAGCACGTAACCAAAGTAGAGAAATATAGAACACAGGATTAGGGATGCTTCAGATTAAAGACCATCGGTTTAGCCCTTATTCCACAAATTAAGAGCATAACCTTTTTTATTCAGAATTGTGTTTTTTGTACATTGTATAACATTGCAATGACTACATTTCTATAAAAACAAAAAAATATAACATTGGATAAGATGCCAACCACATACATTCATGTTTGTAAACACATACAGTTAGAGGCCATTATACAAGTGTTACACAACCACCAAAGTAAGACTCCATGGTCACGTCATCTCCATAGAAACAAATGACATGTCAATATGAATCAATAAGCATGTTCTGTGGTGAAAGAGCTACTGGAGTGTCAGAGGTAGATTGACTTAGATCACTAGTGCAACGTTCAATGTGGAATTCAAAAAGGTCAGAAAGGTACTACCTTTGAATTTCTATTGTTTTGGCATTTTCTGATGTAAATGGGTAAAATATATAGATGAATGACAATTTGGCTAACATGCAACCGCCAGATCAAATTAATATACATGTAAAAGTATGAGATTTTGGTGAGGAAATATAAGCTACTTGAATTGACATGCCAATCAATCAACTTTTATTCAAAAAACATTTATTCAACCTTAACCAAGTCTCAATGTTGTTGTTTTATACAAAAGTCAATAGAAAATATTCACATTGTGTCCTTGCATTGAGAAGACTTTCATTTAGTTGTGATAAGATATAAGAACTATTAGTACCAATATTTGTAACCACAATTGCAGGACTCGTCATACAATGAACCAGGATTTGAGTTTTACCAATATTTGTAACCACAACCTTAAGACTCGTCACACAATGAACCAAGACTGGAATTTTTTTATTTACTGTTTGTGTCCTCGAAAGAGAAAACCACATATTCAGCTCAATAGTTTGGACTTTTCAGCCAAGTCTTCCTCACTGAAATGCTATCTTTGTCTAAATTATTCTTCTTGGTACTGGCATCATGGAAGAAATCCAACTTAAGGCACTAAATGTTGAAAAAGATTAGAAATCACAGTGTTTGATGCTACAGTTTATGGTTGTGTCACCCCTACTTTATGAGCATACCTGGTGCAAATAATAGCCGAGCCAAGAAAGCCCTATATAAATGCAATAACTTAAAATTGCCCCTTACAATAAAAAAATATGTTTGTTAATTAACACATTTCCCCAAGATTTCACAGCATAACCATCCTGGTTCAATATCGTCTGTATAAAAAGGTGATTAGCGTTAACATAAAAAGAACTGTAGAAAACTCTGGAAAAAAGTCTGGCGGACAAAGAAATATGTAACATCCAACAAAACTAAAAATGTCCCATCTTTGCTCACCATGCATGGAAAACAGTGACTATCAGTTACGCTGTTGCTGCAACTACAGTGCTAAGTAGATCCTATAAATACCAATAAACATTCCATCGTAAGTAGGAGATGGCTCATTTTAACTGCAGGTGTATTGCACTCATCTACACCAAAACAGGAAGAGAATTGCATTATCCTCTGAATGATACAGTTAAAGCGTCATCAGAACAAGGTACTCTGCTGTATTGCAATTTTCCCCTCTAATTTTCTACACATTCTAAGGGGTTTGGGGTTTTATAATATGTCATTTGTGGTTAATAAACCCTTTGGAAATAATAAGTCATCATTGTAATAGTAATTTTCTCCCAGTGGTGTAAACATGTTCCATGTTCATAAATAATAACACAAACAAAGTCAAAACACTATCGCCTTTGCAGCACACTTTAAAATATTCAGTCCATAAGTAGCCTCTTCTAATCCTTGGATCACATTTCGGTAATCTAATTAAAGTCCACTTGCCAATAGTAACCCATTCACACAAAGGCTTTCGTTAAAATGCGGTCTTTCAGATAAAAACAAAAACCAGACAAAACAGACACCCACATGGAGGAGATAGATGGTTGTGTGAGGGTTGGAGTCATCGAGAGGAGCGGTTGCGGGACATGAAGAGGAGTACTCTGCGGATACCACTGAGTCGGTCCTTCAGGGACGTCAGGGCCAGGAAGGGCAGCTGGGCTCGACCCTCCAGGGGAAGGACTGCCAGCAGCCACCAGCACCAGGACGGCCCATTGGCACTGGCCTACAGAGGGAGAGAGCAGGAGAATAACCATAAGAATCCAGCCACAACCTGTTCAACATAAACTGTCAAATCAAAATAGATTTAACGTATGTGTGATCTACAGTGCATTCGGAAAGTATTCAGCCCCATCTTCCACATTTTGTTACGTTACAGCCTTATTCTGAAATGGTTTATATTGTTGTTGTTTTCTCATTCATCTACACTCAATACCCCACAATGACAAAGCAAAAACAGGTTTTCAGACATTTTTACAAATTCATAGATTTAAAAAAAATTACATATCACATTTACATAAGTATTCATAACCTACACAGCACTTTGTTGAAGCACCTTTGGCAGTGACTACAGGCCTCGAGTTTTCTTGGGTATAGAAGCTTGGCACACCTGTAATTGGGGATTGTCTCCCATTCAACTCTGCAGATCCTCTCAAGCGCTGTCAGGTTGGATGGTGAGCGTCTCTCTACAGCTATTTTCAGGTCTCTGGTTAAAGTCCGGGCTCTGGCTGGGCCACTCAAGGACATTCAGAGACTTGTCCCGAAGCCACTCCTGCGTTGTCTTGGCTGTGTGCTTAGGGTCGTTGTCCTGTTGAAATGTGAACCTTTGCCCCAGTCTGAGGTCCTGAGTACTCTAGAGCAGGTTTTAATCAAGGATCTCTCTGTACTTTGCTCCGTTCATCTTTCCCTCGATCCTGAATCGTCTTCCAGTCCCTGAAAATCATCCCCACAGCATGATGCTGCCATCACCATGCTTCACCGTAGGGATGGTGCCAGGTTTCCTCCAGACGTGACGCTTGGCATTAAGATCCAAAGAGTGTAATCGTGGTTTCATCAAACCAGAGAATCTTGTTTCTGATGGTCTGAGAATCCTGTACGTGCCTTTTGGCAAACTCCAAGCGGGCTGTCATGTGCCTTTTACTGAGGAGTGGCTTCCGTCTGGCCACTCTACCATAAAGGCCTGATTGGTGGAGTGATGCAGAGATGGTTGTCCTTCTGGAAGGTTCTCCCATCTCCATGGAGGAACTCTGGAGCTCTACCAGAGTGACCGTTGGATTCTTGGTCACCTCCCTGACCAAGGCCCTTCTCCCCCAATTGCTCAGTTTGGCCGGGCGGCCAGATCTAGTCTTGGTGGTTACGAACTTATTTTATTTAAGAATGAGGCCACTGTGTTTTTGGGGACCTTCAATGTTGCAGAAATTTGTTGGTACCTTTCCCCAGATCTGTGCATCGACACAATCTTGTCTCGGAGCTCTACGGACAATTCCTTTGACCTCATGGCTTGATTTTTGCTCTGACATGCACTGTCAACTGTGGGACCTTATATAGACAGGTGTGCCTTTCCAAATCATGTCCAATCAATTGAATTTACCACAGGTAGACTCCAATCAAGTTGTAGAAACATCTCAAGCATGATCAACTGAAACAGGGCGCAGCTGAGCTCCATTTCGAGTCTCATAGCAGAGGGTCTGAATACTTATATAAATAAGGTATTTCTGTTTTTATTTTCTATAAATTTGTAAACATTTCTAAAAACCTGTTTTCGTTTTGTCATTATGGGGTATTGTATTGAATGTATTTAATACATATTGGAATAAGGCTGTAAAATGTGGATAAAGTCAAGGGGTCTGAATACTTCCCGAATACACTGTATGTCCAGGATTCATGTATTTACCTGTGGCTCAGAGTCTTTCTCTGGCATGCGCCCAAAGTGCTCCACGATTCTCTCCTTTTGTTCTTCTTTCAGGGAGTTGACCCAGATTAAGGCCTGGTCGTATACTGCATCATGGAGACTCTGCAGCTCCTTCTCTGCCACAACCTCCACCTTTACAGAACAAGAAATGCATTTATTAGCACAACAAGATACACTAATACATGTAAAAAATAGTTCAGACAACATTCATGCAAATGCTTTAGTTTATGATTAATAATTACCTTAACGTCTTCCAGGTATTCAATGTCTGCTGTGTTGTATCCATCTCTCTGGTGGTGCTCAATGACCTTGAACCTTCTTATCCCAATGGTGTCTACAACGGAGCGGCCATCTGCAAAGAATTCCACGTTTCGGATCTCCAGGAGGCTACCGTAATCGGCAAATCTATGGGGAAGGCAAATAAGTAGATATGGATCCAAAATGTGTCTTAGGCATTCACAGGTGACACAAACAATAAAAGAGGCTATATAAACTATCTGCTTAAACAACTAGGTCTTGGGGCCCCTCTGGGTGCACATTTTGTTTTTTGCCCTAGCACAACACAACTGATTCAAATAATCAACTAATCATCTAGCTTTGATTATTTGTATCAGCTGTATAGTGCTGGGGCAAAAACCACAATGAGCACCCGTTTGGTAGAGGTCTTCACAGGTCCACCAGAACATTACCCGGGAATGACCCGAGACCGGTCCAAAATTCTGTAGTTGACACTCGGATCCGGGTCAGATTTGATTGTCACGGTTCTCTGATATATTAGTACTAAATTTGCTGTTAAGGACCCGTAAATACCAGAACGCGACTGCTGCAGTAGAGATTGAAAACTGTCTTATTTATTCTGCTGCGGATTTTCACGAGAGAGGCACATGTAGCTTGTTGTTTTTGGCAGTCAATCACAAGTCATCAAAGCGGGCATTGGCCTCTGGCTCTGTGTGTGTCGTGGTGAGCAAGTTAGCAGATCAATGGAAGATGGAATTAAAATTACGGAATTAAAGGTTAAATGAGAAGGATATGTTTCAACGACCAAGAGCCAACAGGGATGCTGCTACTTAATACTTTGAATGGAGTTGTTGTTATTATCCTTTAGGACGGGGAAAAGCGCAGTCTATGAAGCTATGATTAGGCAACCCTGCTAGCTAGATAGCTAGCTTAACTAGCTTCTCTTCTCGGTTTGATGCAGTCAAAACAGGTACTATGTAATCAGATTGGATGATAAATAACCTAGCTTTGGCAGCTTGATGTTAGTAACTAGTGCGAGTTGACTTGGTTGCCGCTGTCTCCCTCTTCCTCCTCCTCGCACCACTCAGCCGGACACAGCATGGCCCTGCCCCCCGCCTGATACTAGCTCCGTTCTTCTATTCCTTGGTGTGTGAATTAACAGCTTCAGTTAATAACATAGCTAAAAATATACATTTTCTGCTGCTTCCCTGACTCGGATCGGGACTGGCTCTGGGTCTATACGGGGCCGGGTCTGGTTGTTCTCGGATCCATTTGGACCGGGTATCTATATTTAAAACATAAATGTATTCGGGTAGGGTCCTGGGAAGAAAGCCCTGGGTCAATTTCAGAACAGGCCCAACTTTTTGGACACGAGGAGACCTCTCCCCAGGACCGAGTTTGGGATACGCTGCAATACAACATGCAATACCTGCTCAGCTCTGATTATAGCCTAAGGCCCTCCTCAATGGCGCCAAACAAGAGTTGACACAACAGCTATTCAAATTTACTGCCAGATGGCACCGATATCCCCTGCCTGACTAAGGAACACTAAACACAATGTTTCTCTGCTTTGTCCAGGCTTTACTCACCCTTTGAGGTTATCGCTGAGGCACATTCCAAACTGCTTGGTACCCATCTCCATACACCTGCGGATCATCAGCCGGTAGCAGGGCTCAAAGATGTGAAGAGGACATGGAACGGTGGGGAAGGCCATGGTGCAAACAAATATAGGCACGTTCTTGTTTAGACTGCAAAAGAAAGGTTTGAGGATATAATATATCCAAAGTTATAGATGAAGTAACATTTTATAAAGTGTCTGATTTCATTGTTACACAGTTCAGAAGCAATCGGATAATGTCTGTATGCTGCTTTTAATCGTACTTGGATAAATCTGCAATCTCCTCTGCGTTGAGTTTCTGCCTGTCCATGAGCTCATTTGGCAGATACTTGCAGATGAGGTTCTCCATCAAGACAGTCTTGTTGTATTTACTTTCTGCCAGATACTCTTCCAGCTCCATCTTGCAGAGGGGACACTTGGGGTTGTGGTCCAGGCATCGCTCGAGGCATTTCAGACAAAAGGTGTGGCCGCAAGGAGTGGTGACTGGTTCATAAAAGAGCCTAGGGTATACCATGGAGATAAAGAACACAATATTGTGCAATAGAGTGGTACAATGTCTCTTGCTACTCTATTATTGTTTACTTTCAGGTTTTCTTGTTTACATTGTTTGATAATTAAATGTAGGCTATAACTGTGAAAAGAAGACTAAATGTTTACCTATTAATCTTTATTGCGTCATACCGAATCTTTATTGTTTCATACTATCAGAAAGGAAGATGAATATCTTCAGCTGTGAGTTTCACTAATTATAGATAATCTGATTCAAAAGCAGAACACTATATTACTATCATTGGCAAAGTGGCAAATGATTACAATTCAGATACAAGTTTTGTCACGGATGGATGGCTACACGGAGATGTTCTCACCTCATACAAAGAGAACACTCCAGGTCAGCCGGGTCTATGAGGTCAGAAAGCACTGCACTCCAGGAAGTCGCCTCTTCATTCTGGGTCACTTCTGTAAAGGAGGAGAAACATTTGAGTTAGATAGTGAATCTCAACAACTGCTTCACTTATAGTAAATATCATGCCAATATAGCTCCAATGATTTAAGAGGCCGAGGCAAAAAGTCTTCAAATTTACCAGATTTGGAACGCTTGCAGGTGTCGCTACTATCCACTTGGCTGTCCTCGGATGAGCTACGTTTGCGTTTGAGGAAGACGCTCCTGTCAATGACGGTGGGATGGCAGACATTCAGGTCCACCTGATCTTCTCCTTTCTTTTCACCGCATGCCATCGTCTCAAATAGGCCGCCTGTCTTAGGTTCACTCAGCGTAGGTGACAATGTCAACTTCTCATGAGAGGCAATATTCTTGTACTCCTGTGAGAAAGGGTGATGATAGAACATTTGAATTAGTTCATGGGCTCAACTCAATGCACTAGATGATAATACTTTATTGTATTTAAAAACCTCAAAGATGGACGATTTCTCTTACCTTGTAAGACTTGGAGGAAGTGGTGGTGTTGCAGCTTGAGGTTGAGGTGTTCAGGATGCCACCTTTGATTTTATTTCTGGAAGATAGTAGACTTGTGCAGTCCAGGATTCTGTTGTGTACTTGATCAGTGACAGGGGCCAGAAGATCACTCAGAATCTTTTGCGCCTTTCTTTTTGCCAGTTTACTTTCAGGATCTAATGTAATGACGACCAGGTACTCTCTTAACGCTTCTTCACATTTCCCAAGACAGACTAAAGCTTGTGCTTTTCTAATATGTCCCTGGAAGAAAAATAAACAAATGTTTATTCATCAGTAGAACAATATCATTATGTTGCATTGTGAAGCTCTGATGGTAGATCTAAATTAAACATGGGGAAAAAAATCCAACTCTCACCTTTGACCAAAGAGGCATGAGTTTGCATGCCATCTCTGCATCATGAAGTGCATCCTCGTAATTCCTCAGACTGGAATTGATCTGTGATCGGTTGCTGTACAGCACATGGTCCCTTGGAGCTGGAAAATACAAAAAATATTTACTTGGATAGACAGAGATTTACTTTGTTCCAAAAGTATAAATGTACATGACATCTTGATACAAAATCATTTTGAACTATACATCGAAAACATCAAGGTCAAATTCAATAGAAATTGAAATAGAGGCTGAAACTGATCATCTATTCATTATACCATCATTCTGTCACACAATACCAGTTTGCTTTAGTTCATAGTGAAAATGTGCAGATTTTGGATTATTGTTGAAAGTGATTTTTGATAAACATTTACATCTCTCATGATAAGCTGTAGAGCACTGAGCTAAAGGCTAGAGCTGCCGCTTTCAAGGAGCGGGACTCTAACCCAGAAACTTATAAGAAATCCTGCTATGTCCTCAGACGAACCATCAAACAGGCAATGCGTCAATACAGGACTAAGATCGAATCATACACCACCGGCTCTGGTGCTCGTCGGATGTGGCAGGGCTTGCAAACCATTGCAGGGCTTGCAAACCATTACAAACTACAAAGGGAAGCATAGCAGAGAGCTGCCCAGTGACACGAGCCTACCAGATGAGCTAAACTACTTCTATGCTCGCTTCGAGGCAAATAACACTGAAACATGCATGAGAGCACCAGCTGTTCTGGAAGACTGTGTGATCACACTCTCCGCAGCCAATGTGAGTAAGATCTATAAACAGGTCAAGCACGTGTACTGATTAACAGGACGTGTACTGCGAGCATGCACTGACCAACTGGCAAGTGTCTTTACTGACATTTTCAACCTCTCCCTGTCTGAGTCTATAATACCAACATGTTTTAAGCAGAGCACCATAGTCCCTGTGCCCAAGAACACTAAGATAACCTGCCTAAATGAATACCGACCCGTAGCACTCACGTCTGCAGCCATGAAGTGCTTTGAAAGGCTGCTCATAGCTCACATCAACACCATTATCCCAGAAACCCTAGACCCACTCCAATTTGCATACCGCCCTAACAGATCCACAGATGATGCAATCTCTATTGCACTCCACACTGCCCTTTCCCACCTGAGCAAAATGAACACCTATGTGAGAATGCTATTCATTGACTACAGCTCAGCGTTCAACACCATAGTGCCCTCAAAGCTCATCAATAAGCTAAGGACCCTGGGACTAAAAACCTCCCTCTGCAACTGGAACCTGGACTTCCTGACAGGAAGCTCCCAGGTGGTAAGGGAAGGTAACAACACATCCGCCACGCTGATCATCAACACAGGGGCCCCTCAAGGGTGCGTGCTCAGTCCCTGTTCACTCTTGACTGCACGGCCAGGCACGACTCCAATACCATCATTAAGTTTGCCGATGACACAACAGTCGTAGGCCTGATCACTGACAACGACGAGACAGCCTATAGGGAGGAAGTCAGAGACCTGGCCGTGTGGTGCCAGGACAACAACCTCTCCCTCAATGTGATCAAGACAAAAGAGATGATCGTGGACTAAGGAAAAAGAGGACCGAGCACGCCCCCATTCTCATCGATGGGGCTGTAGAGGAGCAGGTTGAGAGCTTCAAGTTCCTTGGTGTCCACATCACCAACACACTAACATGGTCCAAGCACACCAATACAGTCATGAAGAGGGCACGACAAAACCTTTTCCCCCTCAGGAAACTGAAAAGATTTGGCATGGGTCCTCAGATCCTCAAAAGGTTATACAGTTGTAACATCGAGAGCATCTTGACTGGTTGCATCACTGCCTGGTATGGCAACTGCTCGGCCTCCAACCGCAAGGAACTACAGAGAGTAGTGCGTATGGCCCAGTACATCACTGGGGTCAAGATTCCTGCCATCCAGGACCTCTACACCCAGGACTTCTACACCAGGTAGTGTCAGAGGAAGGCCCTACCAATTGTCAGACTCCAGCCACCCTAGTCATAGACTGTTCTCTCTGCTACCGCACGGCAAGCGGTACCGGAGCGCCAAGTCTAGGTCCATGACCCCCAAGTCATAAGACTCCTGCACACCTAATCAAATGGCTACCCAGACTATTTGCATTGCCCCCCTGCCTCCTTACACTGCTACTACTCTCTGTTGTTATCATCTATGCATAGTCACTTTAATAACTCTACCTACATGTACATATTACCTTAACTAACCGGGGCCCCCGCACATTTACTCTGTACAGGTACCCCCCTGTGTATAGTCTCGCTATTGTTATTTTACTGCTGCCCTTTAATTACTTGTTACTTTTATTTCTTATTCTTACTCAGATTTTTTTTTAAACTGCATTGTTGGTTAAGGGCTCGATAGTAAGAATTTTACTGTAAGGTCTACCTGTTGTATTCGGCGCATGTGACTAATAACATTTTGATTTGATAATCAATAATAATATCAATGCGGCACACAAGAGTGGAACCAATACTACTGTGTCTGCTGTCAAACTTTTAGTACCCTTGACCTACATTTGTTTTATTGTTTTTTACCTTAAGCAATGTTTGGTCCCCTAGCCTACATAACATCTTATTCAACCTTCACACGCCCATCTGTATGTAGGGTGGTCAGTGCCAGTATGAAAATGCAACGCTTAAATGCTCAATTGAAATGTAGAAATGATAAATGCATTTATATGTTCATATCAATGCACATGATTCATGCCACAATTAAACTGCAATGTTAAAATAAAAAACTAAAATGTTTAATTGAAAATTGGAAACGGTAAACAGAAATTCTAAATGAAAATGGTCAACAGAAAATGTTCAATGGCTAACAGAAAATGGAAAATGCAATGTTCAAAGTGAAATGTTCAAAGTGAAATGTAAAGTGGCTTTTATCATTTTCTAACTGCCCTATTTAGCATTCTTTTTTCTCCTAAAATGTTTTAAGTGTATGCAAATTACTTCCTGGAGGCGTGAACCAGGAGATAAACACAACACCACCATACAGTGATACATCCTAACCATTTCACGCTCTCTGTGCATTGATTTTAGACTAGTGCAACCAACAGGGTTCAAACCTGGTGTCCTGTACACCAGAAGAACATGCTGCTAAGCCAAAGCTTTAGCTTGGGAAGCCAAAGCTTTAGCTTGGGGAGCCAAAGCAAACTTTCTAGTCTCAGGCAAAGTTATTCAAGACTGTGCAAAGTTACTCATCACATGTGCGTGGTCACCGAACCAGTTTTTTCCTAGTTGTTCGCATGATGAGTAACCTTACCCGAAACCTTAAGAGTTAGCTATAATCGTTGGTTTACCGTACTAATGTGCTCTTCTGATGTGCAGAAGACACTTGTTCAAACCCTGTTAATCATATATGTGCTGTGGCTCAGATGGGTCTCTGTGAGGAGGAGGGGGTTACCACACATGCATGATGAGTAGGCCTAAACTTACCTGAGACATGAAGAGTTGCATTGGCTCCCAGTATCAATGCCTAGGCTTCAGTTTAGTGGGCCTATGCTTTTTTGGTGCGCAGAAGACCTGGGTTCGCACCCTGTTTGTTGGTTACACTAGTCTCAAATTAATGTACAGCATGGCATGGCTAGGGTGAACTACTACATGGGGGTGTGGTGTTGCTCTCCTGGTTCATGCCTCCAAGAAGTAATTTGCATACACTTTGACATTGTTAATTGAAAATAGAATTCTTAATTGGGTAGTTGACAAATTAAAATATCTATTTCAATTTCACTATGTAGATTGCATTTACGAATTTCTGTTTACCATTTGGCTTTTTCCATTTACCATGTTTATTTAGAATCTGTTTACCATTTACAATTCTCCTTTAACCATTTTCTATTTTCATTTAAAACTGCAATTTAATTGTGGCATGAATCTTGCAGCACTGATATGAAAATGAAAATGGATGTATTATTTCACATTCCTATTTAGCAGTTTCGAACTGGCCCTAATCACCCTCCATACATCTGCCCATGTATGTCATATGCATGAATCTCTCTGAATTAAGGGGATAATTATAGCCTAGTAATAAACATGATACACTGTTATAATAATTTCCCCACTGAATTGTTACAATGTAGAGCAGCTTACGCCACGCGGAAGTTACATCACACACCTGCTGATTCAGCTGTCAATTAGGCCAGCTCATGTACGCACTGGAAGCAGTAGCCTAAATGCTGTTGCAACATTGCATAAGATATAGGCCATCCATTTCAAGTGTTAAATTGCATTTTGAATTAGTTTAAATGAAAAGTTAAGATACCATACCTATTTGTATTGCTTCGTTGTATTTTTCCAAAGCAGCATCCATTATTTTATCTGAATATAGTCCATTCCCCTCACGTCTCAGATTAACAGCAAGTATTTGACTTGGAAACCACTTTAACAACAAGTTACTAAGAACAACATTAACTCTATAATTGTCCACATCATTGAGTTTGGTGTGCCGACTGTCATTACATTCTTTGCAGCAGACAGGCATTTTTTCTCTGTCCAGGCACTTTTTGCAAAAGCAGTGTCCACAAGGCAAGGTAACAGGCTCGTATAGAAATCCATAACATATTTTGCAGGTAAATGCATCATATCCAACGCAATCAGAGTGTGTCTCCTGTCTGTTGATTTGACTGTCTGTCCCATCTTGTATTTTAATACTGTTAGAGAGATATTCAATAAGATTATCCAGATGGACTGGTCGTAGTCTGTCGATTTCTGCGGCTTTTCGATAGATCTCGAAAGCATCGGTCAATTTACCAGCGAATGCCAGGGCATCGGCCCGTTTCACCAAGAGATGTTGCTGCGTACTAGGGTCGCAGAGGTGCAGCAGTTGGCATTCGTATATGTCCGCCGCGAGCCCGAAGTTTTTAGATTGAAACGCTTCTGCCGCAAGAAGCAGCATACAATCGGTACTATCCGTTCCCATAATGATTGCGGTTGTGTAGTATAGTCGCTAAATTAATCTTCCCTTTTAGTAGGTCTATTTCTATATATCTTATTTTCTGAGGTCTTCTCCCCCTGTTCAACTCACTATTCTGAGACGATATCATAGAACACCATTAGTGATACTATCGTTGTAAAAAAATAAAAAATCTTACGTAAACTGTGTCATGTGACCACGGTCAGATGTTCCAATTGGACCCTGTTACCTAATCATTCGGTTGTAAAACAGAAAGCGTCTCGTCTGTGGATAGAAATTGGTAAATGTCCTGAAATGGGAATAATGCTTAATAGATTTCTTTCGGCTGAAGGCATTCCATGACGGGACGCTCGGGTAACAGAGCATAACTGTATATAGTCCAGCGTTTTCCAAACTCGGTCCTCAGGAACTCAAGGGGTGCACGTTTTGGTTTTTGCCCTAACGCTACACAGTTGATTCAAATGATCAAAGCTTGATGATTAGTTGAATATTTGAATCCGCTGTGTAGTGCTATGGCAAAAAAATCTAAACCTACACTGTCCCGAGGACCGAGTTTGGGAAACCCTACATTAGTCCTTGATTGATTGAAAACAAATGTCTTATTCTTCTACTTCTTATTCACTGCCTCTAGCTAGCACATTGCCTAATTATGTGTCACAATTGGTTAAAAAAAACTCAATAATATGTAATTATGGCAACTGTAGCCTATATGTCACTTTACATCCTACTGAGACATAGAATGTAAGTGTCCATTGAATGCATACATCTAGGGGGTTACACAAATTGCTCCACAAATAGGACTTCTAAACTTGCATATGAACTCAATCCTTTCTTACAGTGGCCCTGAAAGTGGGCCATCGGTGTGTCTGTCACGCCCTGACCTTAGAGATCCTTTTTATGTCTCTATTTGGTTTGGTCAGGGTGTGATTTGGGGTGGGTATTCTATGTTCTATTATTTGTATTTCTATGTTTTGGGCGGTTAGGGTTCTCAATCAGGGACAGCTTTATATCGTTGTCTCTGATTGAGAACCATACTTAGGTAGCCCTTCTCCCACCTGTCTTTGTGGGAAGTTGACTTTGTTTAGGGCACATAGCCTTTAGTGTCACGGTTTGTTTTTGTAGTGTTTATTGTTTTGTTTGTGTAGTGTTTATTGTTTTGTTTGTGTAGTGTTTATTGTTTTGTTTGTGTAGTGTTTATTGTTTTGTTTGCGTAGTGTTTATTGTTTTGTTTGCGTAGTGTTTATTGTTTTGTTTGTGTAGTGTTTATTGTTTTGTTTGGCTTCATTTTCCAAATAAATTGAAAATGTATGCTCACAACGCTGCACCTTGGTCCTCTTCTTCCAACGACACCCGTGACAGTGACCCAGTCAGCTCGTCTAGACCTGGATGAGGAGGTTTTGCCCAAATCCTGTGGCTGAACCATAAATTTTTCCAATTTGCAATTCTTGGGCAACTTTATGTTATGGTCCTATAGGTAATCACATGGTTATAAGTACCAGAATGAAACAAACACTACATTTACTGTAAACAAAACATTAAATACTGTATTTTAGTCAAGTGCTAATAAAACTCCCATTTTAATACAATTGATCATATTTCATATCTACAGTATGAAGAATTGTAACAGTTCTTCAATAACCTTACTGACATGTGCAGTTAATCTTTAATCTTCAAAACGCTTCTCTTCTCCAGATCATTAATCTCTTTAAAAATAAGTGCAACGTTGTACCAGAGTTTTTCAAATTTGGAAACAGGCACCTAGAGATTAAAATAAACATATGCAATGTCTGATCATTTAGTGTAGTATTGAGGCTAACTTTCCTGTGATCTGATTGTGCAACTGGAGATTGACCTGAGAGAGCCCCGATGATGACAAAATATTAGCATGTCCAAATCTGCATTGAAATGTGGCATGTGAACACAGTAAACTATTTTTGTTTGAGGTGTTGGGTATACCAGACTGTGTTATCTCACAATCCTTCACCATAAAATGTAACCCAAATGCTCTAGTGTAAACCATATTGTAGCTACATATTGCATAAGCAGGGACAGTGTAGGTACACGCTGCTGCAAACAAATAATCTATTTAGAACTCCGATACATAATTGCAGGCTGTGTAATTACACATATCAATCTTTATATGCATTAGACAAACTTAAATCAACCCTCCCCTCCCTCACCCTACTCTATACACATTTAGAAAATGGAGTTCATCAAGGGTTATTGGTAAGGGTGATGGTTCTATGTGGAAGCTTAATGACTCTAAGAACCCTATGAGCACTTTAAGTGTTTAATTAAAATGTAGGGGTGGCGGCATATTCTAATATTTTGGAGTGTGGTTTCCTCCCAGCTCTTTTTGAGTGTCATTCCAGTTTATCTCATTTGTGGTGTAATGCCATTACATGTTAAATAAATATGAATATGATCAGTGTCTTGTGAAATAATTATATATAGCCGTGTGTCAATGGAGAACTGTTGTCTAAATCGGTTGTTCTCAATTCTCTCCGCAGGGACCCACAGACATTCCAGAACAAGTACACCTTATTCAACTTGTGAATTGACACAATAACAGCTATGGAATTTTAAGAATATAATGGCTAACCAGAATTTTAAAAACGGTATGGTTCATCAGGGGTAGTCTAGTGGTTAGAGTGGTTAGAGCGTTGGACTAGTAACCGGAAGGTTGCAAGTTCAAACCCCCAAGCTGATGAGGTACAAATCTGTCTTTCTGCCTCTGAACAGGCAGTTAACCCACTGTTCCTAGGCTGTAATTGAAAATAAGAATTTGTTCTTAACTGACTTGCCTAGTTAAAAACAGATAAAATAAAAAAGGTTCTTTGTAGAATGTTTGAGATTAAGAAACCATTCAAAAGAGTTCATTATAGCACCAAGATGGGTTGTCAACAGCACCAAAAAGGCTTGTAGTAACAAAAGCAGAACCCTTTTTGGTGCTATATAAAACCTTTTATAATGGTTCTTTATAGAACCTGAGGAAAGGGTTCTTTATAGCAACATAAATGTTCCATGTAGAACCTTTTGAACATGGTTCTTTATAGAACCTTCAAAAAAAGGTTCTACAGTGCATTTGGAAAGTATTCAGACCCCTTCCCTTTTTCCAAATTCTGTTACGTTACAGCCTTATTCTAAAATAGAGTTAATACATTTTTTCCCCTCATCAATCGACACACAATACCCCATAATGACAAAGTGGAAACAGGTTTTTAGAAATGTTAAAAAACAGAAATACCTTATTTACATAAGTATTCAGACCCTTTGCTATGAGACTCGAAATTGATCTCAGGTGCAGAATGTTTCCATTGATCATCCTTGAGATGTTTCTATAACTTGATTGGAGTCCATCCAAATTCAATTGATTGGACATGATTTGTAAAGGCTGTCTATATAAGGTCCCACAGTTGACAGTGCATGTCAGAGCAAAAAACAAGCCATGAGGTGGAAGGAATTGTCCGTAGAGCTCCAAGACAGGGTTGTGTCGATGCACAGATCTGGGGAAGGGTACCAACAAATCTATGCAGCATTGAAGTTCCCCATGAACACAGTGGCCTCCATCATTCTAATATAAAATACGTTTGGAACCACCAAGACTCTTCCTAGACCTGGCCACCCAACCAAACTGAGCAATTGGAGGAGAAGGGCCTTGGTCAGGGAGGTGACCAAGAACCCGATGGTCACTCTGGTAGAGCTCCAGAGTTCCTCTGTGGAGATGGGAGAACCTTCCAGAAGGACAACCATCTCTGCAGCACTCCACCAATCAGGCCTTTATGGTAGTGGCCAGACGGAAGCCACTCCTCAGTAGAAGGCACATGACAGCCCACTTGGAGTTTTCCAAAACGCATCTAAAGGACTCTCAGACAATGGGAAACAAGATTCTCTGGTCTGATGAAACCAAGATTGAACTCTTTGGCCTGAATGCCAAGCATCACATCTTGAGGAAACCTGGCACCATTCCTACGGTGAAACATGGTGGTTGCAGCTTCATGCTGTGGGACTGTTTTTCAGTGGCAGGGACTGGGAGACTATTCAGGATCGAGGGAAAGATTAATGAAGCAAAGTACAGAGAGATCCTTGATGCAAACCTGCTCCAGTGCCCTCAGGACCTCAGGACTGGGGCAAAGGTTCACCTTCCAATAGGACAATGACCCTAAGCACACAGCCAAGACAATGCAGGAGTGGCTTTGGGACTAGTCTCTGAATGTTCTTGAGTGGCCCAGCCAGGGCCCGTACTTGAACCTGATCGAACATCTCTGAAAATAGCTGTGCACCAAGAGAAACTCACCAAATACAGGTGTTCCAAGCTTGTAGCATCATACCCACGAAGACTCTAGGCTGTAATCGCTGCCAAAGGTGCTTAACTAAGTACTGAGTAAAGGGTCTGAATACTTATGTTAATCTGCTATTTCATTTATTTATTTTAAAATGCATTTTTGACTTTGTCATTATGGGGAATTGGGTGTAGATTGCTGAGGGGGAAAAAACAATTTTATCAATTTTAGAAAAAGGCTGTAACGTAACAAAATGTGGAAAAAGTCAAGAGGTGTCACGTTCTGACCTTTATTTCCTTTGTTTTGTCGTTATTTAGTATGGTCAGGGCGTGAGTTGGGGTGGGCAGTCTATGTTTGTTTTTCTATGATTTTGGGATTTCTATGTTTCGGCCTAGTATGGTTCTCAATCAGAGGCAGGTGTCATTAGTTGTCTCTGATTGAGAATCATACTTAGGTAGCCTGGGTTTCACTGTTTGTTTTGTGGGTGATTGTCTATGTTAGTTGCTTGTGTCAGCACAGTTCTTATGATAGCTTCACGGTCGTTATTTGTTTATTGTTTTTGTACAGTTTACTTCGTGTTTTTTGTCATCTATTAAATGATGCATTCCCACCACGCTGTGCTTTGGTCCGCTTCTTATGACGATCGTGGCAAGAGGTCTGAATACTTTTCGAATGCACTGTACCTCTATTCATGAAGCTGTCTGCCGCCTGAGGAAATGTTGTGATTAGACAGAGCATCGGAATAGAACGCTCCGTTTTCTGCCTAAGCGTGATACTGTTTACCGGAAATTATCTTGTGACCAGAACAAAACGACTTATTTTACTCGACTAGAGATTAAAATAAATTGTGTTTCTTTGAAAAGATGGGCCTGGCAGACATGAAAAAGACATCAAAGGAAAAGGATCCACAGACACAGAGGCTGATTGTCTTTATTTTCAATGCCGTCTGCCATGGTTAACACAAACACAGAACATTAAACACTACCTGAATTGACTCAGAAAGGTAATGTAGGTAGGCCTACAGTATCACAGTGAGATCAATGAGCTGACATATGGAATTGTTTTAAGATGGTCATATTGTGGACCAGGTGATTACCTCATGAAGCTGGTTGAGAGAATGTCAAGAGTGTGCAAAGCTGTCATCAAGGCAAAGGGTGGCTAAAATGTATTTTGATTTGTTTAACACTTTTTGGGTTACTGCATGAATCCATATGTGTTATTTCATAGTTTTGATATGTTCACTATTATTCTACAATGTAGAAAATAGTTAAAATAAAGAAAAACCCTTGAATGAGTAGGTGTCCAAACTTTTGACTGGTACTGTATATATATATATTTTTACACATATTTAACCTCTTTTTTTGGGTAGGCACAAAACTTTCACACTTCCATTTTATTTTATTTTTACCGGTACACATTATCTTCAGAAGAACGTTTGAGGGTCATAGAGCAAACCTGAGAACACCAACCGTTTGTAACCCAAGCAGTTCGGACGCTACCAAACATAAGTTGGCACATCGACACCGGTGCGTCAATCGAAACTTGAGGTTAACTGGGGATTGGTCAAAATTTGCACACTAGACACAGTATAGGGATAGGGTGCCATTTGGGACACATTCCATCTGTTGATGAAGCCACCTGAAACCAAAGGCTGCATAGCAATTGTCCATTCCTCTCCTCATGGATATCCAAGCATTGGATCGGTGTAAACATTGGCTTGAGCCACTTCACACCATTGTTAAATTCCTGAGATGAAAATAAATGTGCAAGTCCAAACTTTGGGAGACAGTGGATATGCAGCCAATGTTAATGGTCACACACCTTTAAGTCATTTGTAAAAGGGAGGTATTCTATAAAAGCTCAAATCATTGACAAGTTGTTGCAGTGTAAGGTGGGACAATGGATCAAGAGCTGTATAGGTTAATTATAGACTTTTCCAGAAAGTTGTGGTAAACAGCGCCACACTTAGGCAGAAAACTGGAATGTTCTATTCTCAGCCAGGCCCATCTCTTCAAAGGAAACACCATTCAATTATATTTCTAATGTATTCCAAACACTGGTGGTAACCAGATTATCTAAATAATTTAGGTAGTAAACAATGCCCCCCTGGTATGTTCTATTGCAAACTGTCTGGGACTTGTCGTTGTTTCCCTGTTTAGGCCTACTACTGTAAAATTAGAGGCTTTTCTCCATATTCAAACGTGTTCAGTGCAACATGCCAGGCTCTCTGCCCACTGGAGGCGTGGTTTACTACACGCTCTTTGAAATAAGCGCTGGCTGGTATCGTCGTATTCCAACGCCTCGAGTTATACTACTACACCGGCTTTAAACTGGGTATAGCCTAACTATATATGTATAACACTCAATTCCGTTCTCTTATATCGAGGCCGAGTTGAGTTTTGATGATTGGTAGCGGGATTTACTAGCAACAAATTGAGTCACAATCAGTTGAGTCTTGTAAAAATGTAAAAATGTCAATTCTGAAAACGTTTACCTGTACCCCATTTGTCCTATTCAACTGCGGGCCTTCCTCTGGGTGCTGAAATTCATACTTTTAATAAAATATTTGAGCGAATACAATCACTGACTTTTCCCTTAAAACGCGGATGGTCGTAATACCTTTCACCTTTTCGTCAGTTTTCAGAAATTGTTTATGGTAGTGTATTCAAAACTTGATTACAAACAACCTACATCTGTCCTTTACAAATTGGTGTGGATATTATATACAGTGCCTTCGGGAAGTATTCAGACTTATTGACTTTTTCTACATTTTGTTATGTTAACCGATTTTGTTTAATTGATACCCGATTAAATTAATAATGTAACAATTCACTCATTAGGAATTTGGGGCACCACAAGCGCGGTTGTTTAAGGAGTTACCATCTCCCAAATTACACTCTAAAGGTCATTACCTATCACATCCATAAAACAATCAACGTATTAATCATAACCTCGTATCATATCATCATTCTCATAACCTCCTGCATCTGCAAAAAACCCAGCCTTACTTATGATTCAGTACTAGACAAATTGGTTTAAGGAGATGGACAGGGAGGAAGAGAGAGAGAAAGAGACACTTATCGTTGATACATTTTAGAAACTATTCTCACAGTAATCATATACTTTCACACGAACCGCCACATGTTTGGAGTAAGAAAGCATGAATGTATTTACGTTTAAATGCCTTTGTTCGCCGTGGATCTCTGTTCGAACCAGCCCTCCTTAGGAAGGGTGTTGGGCCTTTCAACAGCATGCTTGTAAGGCTCTGGTTGTCCCCCCCGTCTTCTACTGTTGTTCACTCTGGAAGATGCTCCTTGGAAGATAGGCTGGCCAGCCGTGTCGATGGTACCCATTGGTGATGAGAGTAGAAGAATATGGGGCGCCAGGGTAGCCTAGTGGTTATAGCGTTGGACTAGTAACCGAAAGGTTGCAAATTCATATCCCCGAGCTGACAAGGTACAAATCTGTCATTCTGCCCCTGAACAGGCAGATAACCCACTGTTCCTAGGCCATCATTGAAAATAAGAACGTGTTCTTAACTGACTTGCCTAGTTAATTAAAGGTTAAAAAAATGTGATTTGATAAGAGTAGTAGAATAGGATGGTTTGAAGAGTTTTTACTTACGACAGCTAATCAGCCACACCAGGAGGTGAGTTGAGTTTATGGTCTCAACCTCGTGTTGAGATACAGAGTTCAAACTAGAGGTTGACCATTATGATTTTTGAAAGCCAATACCAATACCGATTATTGGAGAACCAAAAAAAGCAGATACCGATTAATCGGACGATTTTTATATATATATTTGAAATAATGACAATTACAACAATACTGAATGAAAAATGAACACTTTTATTTTAACTTATTAATATAATACATAAATAAAATCAATTTAGTCTCAAATAAATAATGAAACATGTTCAATTTGGTTTAAATAATGCAATAACACAGTGATGGAGAAGAAAGTAAAAGTGCAATATGTGCCATGTAAGAAAGCTAACATTTAAGTTCCTTGCTCAGAACATGAAAACATATGAAAGCTGGTGGTTCCTTTTAACATGAGTCTTCAATATTCCCAGTTAAGAAGTTTTAGGTTGTAGTTATTATAGGAATTATAGGATGATTTCTCTCTGTATTTCATATACCTTTGACTATTGGATGTTCTTATAGGCACTATAGTATTGCCAGCCTAATCTCGGGAGTTGATAGGCTTGAAGTCATTAACAGCGCTGTGCTTCAAGCATTGCTAAGAGCTGCTGGCAAATGCAGGAAAGTGCTGTTTGAATGAATGCTTACCAGCCTGCTGCTGCCTATCACTGCTCAGTCAGACTGCTCTATCAAATATCAAATCATAGACTTAATTATAATATAATAAACACACAAAAATAAGAGCCTTAGGTCATTAATATGGTTAAATCTGGAAACTATCATTTCGAAAACAAAATGTTTATTCTTTCAGTGAAAAAACGGAACCGTTCCAGATTTTATAGAACGGGTGGCAACCCTAAGTCTAAATATTGCTGTTACATTGCACAACCTTCAAAGTTATGTCATAATTATGTAAAATTCTGTTAAATTAATTACGGTCTTTGTTAGGAAGAAATGGTTTTCACACAGTTCGCAACGAGCCAGGCGGCCCAAACTGCTGCATATACCCTGACTCTGCTTGCACTGAACGCAAGAGAAGTGACACAATTTCCCTAGTTAATAAATCCTGCTGACATGAATTTCTTTTAACTAAATGTGCATGTTTAAAAAATATACTTGTATATTGATTTTAAGAAAGGCATTGATGTTTATGATTAGGTACATTTGTGCAACGATTGTGCTTTTTTCGCTAATGTGCTTTTGTTAAATCATCACCCGTTTGGTAAAGTTGAAGTAGGCTGTGATTTGATGATAAATTAACTGGCACCGCATTGATTATATGCAACACAGAACAAGCTAGTTAAACTTGTAATATCATCAACCATGTGTAGTTAACTAGAGATTATGTTAAGACTGATTGTTTTTAAAAATAGTTTAATGCTAGCTAGCAACTGACCTTGGCTCCTTGCAGCCACAAGGTCCTTTTGATGTTGGTGGTGGTCGGCCTGCCACAGTCTCCTCGTGGATTGCAATGTAATCGGCCATAATTGGCATCCAAAAATGACGATTACCGATTGCTATGAAAACTTGAAATCGGCCCTAATTAATCGGCCATGCCGATTAATCGGTCGACCTCTACGGTCAACTAGATTGAAGCATTCATTCTATCAATATATTATATTATTCTGTTGAACAAGGTTTTTATTTAATCTTGCCTAGGGCAACATTTAATGACAAAAGAGAAGCTGCATGTATCTAATTATAGAGAAGTTGACCAACAAATAGCCTACCAAAATGTAAACAAATTGTTCTGAAGACTTTGACTGTAGCCTAGAGCATTTTCTATGTGTGTGGGTTAGGGTTGAGTGGGGGCCTCAGATTTTTACTTTATTACATTACGGGTTGCAAATGCGTTATTAGCAATTGAGGGCGGGTACGGGTGAACAAACAGCCGAGTCCCAATTGAATCTTATCTTACGTAGTATGAGCAACGAGGTAAAAGTCGGTGGTTGTATTCGCAAAAAGTTTTTATTGAAAGTATGAATTTCAGCACAGCTCGGAAGGACCGCTGTTTTAGAGGACAAAGGGTTTACAGAATTGACAAGAATTGACTTATAGTGCCTCAATGTTTTTAGAAAACCCTGCGATGTTATTAAAACACAACTCCGCCTCAATATAAGACAACTTGGGTTTTCAGAGAGCTAGTGTGTGGCTAGAGCCAAAGAGAGAAATGGAAACTATTTGATTTTGATTTGATTTTGAAACTAGTTAATTTCAGTGTTCCAAAGTGAATGGGATGCAACTAAATTACCAACCTTTGAGTATTTTTCTAAACAATTATTGGTCTACAACCTTCAGCTGTTTAGCCATGATTTTGATTTCTGATGGAATCCTTCCTCCCAAAAAACTTGAGTCTGTGGATGCACCAACCGCGACTTTGGCATGGCTTGACGACATGATACTTCATATATATCTACACTTCTTGAACAAACCTATATTTGTGTCAATTATTTTCTAATTATGTATATTAGCTGACTAGATTGTTAGTTTATTTCAGACCATTTCCGGATTGGTGGATGAGATCACATGACATGCCATCATCATCATCTTCCTCTTCTTCTATGATATCATTGCGGTCCGCAAACAAACATTTAAGTACAGAACAATAACAATCTTTGATTTAAGTCCATGCCGCCACCTACTTTGCAGGAACGTACGATAAATCATGATCTGCCCAATTATGTACTACCATGAAATTAAAATAACAACCAAATAAATCCCTACTAACTTCTACTCCTCCAAAAAACCTTCCCCTACCCCATTAAACTTGATCTATATCATGCTGAAACTCTCCACCCTTAGGATTGTTCAGCATGTCAACAACCAATTCAACAGTAACATCTGTTACCCCCAATATCTCTTTTGCCATCTCCACAATAATCTTCAACCTGGCATTTCTGCTTTCCACAACCCAGGTCGTATTGATAAACATACCAATAAAAGCTATGAAGTCAACATTATTCATTATTCATTATTCAGTGCTTTGACACTGTATATTCATGAGCACAAGATTTCTGAACAGGCCTCGAAACCATGCCAAGACCAGCAGAAACACCACCCTTGACATTTGGTCCACTTAATACAGGAGCAGCCATGGAAGCTCCATCATTCCACACTGTACCTACACCAATCTGTCTTACAGCCTCTGCATATAATACATAATGGCTAATGCTGTATCTCTGAGCCTCTCTAGCCTCTCTCTGAACCTAGCATCCACCAAATGCTGCACTATGTTCCACCCCACAATTACAACACTTAAGCTTCACATTGCTCCCACATTCACTGTAATCCTGTTCCCTTCCACACCTGGCACATTTCCTTAGTTTACATTGTAAATGGGGTGGCAGGTAGCCTAGTGGTTAGAGTGTTGGACTAGTAACTGAAAGGTTGCTAGATTGAATCCCCAAGGTAAAAATCAGTTGTTCTACCCCTGAACAAGGCAGTTAACCCACGGTTCCTAGGCCGTCATTGTAAATAAAAATGTGTTCTTAACTGACTTGCCTAGTTCAATAAAGGTAAAATACATTTTCAAAAACAGCTACATGTCCCATTCTTTTGCATTTAAAACACTGCAATGGGGATGGGACAAATTCTCTGACATTGCTCCAATCTGTACTTTTCCAAACCTCATCAGCATTGATAAGCTTTCACTACTTTGACCCTATTTCCTACTAATCCACCTTTTACCCTCAATCACTCTGCCTCCTTTCACATGTTCTTTAAAATCATCTATGGACATATATATTGGGACCCCAGCAATGACTCCCTTCAATCTAGCATAAGCATCAGGGACATGGCTTTTAATCTTCCCATGAAGCTTTTCCATTTTCAAAATCTTCTCTTTACTGAGCCTGGCTACCACTTCCAATGAACCGAGCTAATTTGACTTAACTTACCTCTTTCTGTACGGCATTAGTTAGTTGGATAGGTTGTAACACCATCACCGCTTTCCACTCCAAAATATTATTATTCTTGCTTCCTACCTTGGCCCTTTTATGCTTTCTTTACTCCACTGCTTTCTGTATCGTGATCTCTCTTCTTCCTATGTCTTTCCACTACCAACCATTCTGGTCCTTGACCCGCAATCTCCCGTTCCATACCATCAGAACTGACACCCATATTGTTCGCATTCCTGCACAGCTGCTGCTTCTCCAACCCTCTCGTCAATTTCGGACCCACTACTATGCGATGCTATTGGGTAAAGTGAAGACTGTGAGGATCATGTTAGGAGGTCTTGTTTGGATTTTTTGTTGTTCTGCGGATCAGAAGGAACGTTTGTTTAGTCTCACCCGATTTGATAAGCTTGATGTGTCATGTTTGTCTCTTCAGAACAGGGAACCTCTAAAGGGGGTTATTTCTGGCATCTCGTGGGAAGTCGATGTTGAAGAGATTAAAAATATTCCTGGAGTGAGTGATGCACGTCAGATGAATTGTGTGGTGAATGAAGAAAAAGTGAAAACGCCTATCTGTTCTTTAGTTTTTTTATATGGACTCTCGCCCTACTCAAGTGGAGTTGGGGTATATAAACTACAGAGCATGTATCCCAAGACCAATGCAGTTAGATCATTGTAAAGCTTTTGGTCATGTTTCAAGTCTTTGCAGAAGGGAGAAACCGAGATGTCCAAGTTGTGGAAAAGATAATGTCATGTGTTTTAAAAGTGATGAAAATGTGACATGTTGCAATTGTGGTGGCAACCATGAAGCCACATCTTTCGAATGCCCGACAAGGGTGAAAGAAAATGAGGTGGCCAAAGTCAGGGCTGTACAGAGCATTTCATATGCAGCAGCTGTTAAAAGGGTTGAGGTTTTGAATGGTGCACCTGAAGAATCCATGGTGGTGGATAGGCCTTCACTGCAGGGGTTGCTTTTGACAAGCAGGATCCTGACATTTTAACTGTTAAGAAGGTGGACTTTGTGGCCTTTATAGCTATGGTGATTAATGGCACTGCCAACAAGGTGGAGAGAAGTTCCAGGATGAGGATATCATTGTTGATACGGCAGATTTCTAGAAACATTTCTAGGCGGAGGAGTTACATGGGATGTGGTCACAAGCATCCTCTCAGGCCCTAGAGCTTGAGAAGGGAGATTTTGAGATTTGAAAGAAGGAAGAAATTGGAGTTTTGTTTCGTTTTTGTAAATATACTATTTTATTTGGGTGGATTAAGTTAATTTCCCTATTACGCATGGATTTTCTTTTGGCCATGTTTTGGTTTTTCAAACCGCCCAGTTGGTGGCGGCAATATACCTTTTAGGGTTGTAGTCCGCCATAAAACCCACAGAAGAAGAGGCTACTCGATCCACGTCATCTTTTTATTTTTCTCTCGCAAGAGGGCGCTGTAGTTTTTAGAGCGTGGCATTGACGTGTGTGGTTGTGGAGTTGCGTCGTTTTGTCGAAATAATTTGTTCGGCGAGGCGAATTTGCAAATGGAGGAGGTTTTTCTCTGAACAACGGCAGGTTTGTTGCTTGATCAACTTATTCTTCTGTAAATCAGGTAAGAAGTTATGCGAAAAATAATGTCGTGTTTTAATAGATTATCTCGAACAAGCCCGCTGGCTTGCTGTCTTTTACGACTAATTTTCGAGACGCGATTTAGCCAATTTAGCTAACGAGGCCTCGTTGTTTGCCTTCAAGATTATTCCGTGTTTTCTGTCCCAAATAACTTATTAGGGTCAACCATTTCGTTAACACTTGAAATTGACAAGGTAACCAGCCAGCTCGGAAGTTTGCTGGAGAAGTTAACGTAGCTTGGTAGCGTTAGCAATATTTTGTTAGTGTAACAGACCGCTAGTCGCTACGCTAGCTTTCTTGCCTTGCCAACCAAGCTCAAGTAACTAACAAGCTAGTGGTAATCTGTTTATGTAAGTGAAAAGAGTCTTGTTTAACATTTCCTCAGGGGGAGAAATCGTTATGTCTGAGGCTCTTTATGGAAAGTTCCTAGCCCCCGAGGAGCCCTTTCCACTGCTGTCGCAGCGAGGGAACTTCAGTGAGGCAGGCACTTTGGATGTCAGTGACTTTGGCTTTCAGTTGTCCTCTTGTCACCGGACAGACCCTCTGCGCCGCTTCCATAGTAACAGGTAGGACCTGATACCTGTTTGTGGCACGCCTAACAGCTTTCAAAACCAAACGGTAGTGTAACTTCGTTGTTCATATAGGCTAGACTAACCACTGTTTTCAGATGGAACCTGACTTCCTGTGGAACGAGTGTGGCCAGCTCAGAATGCAGCGAGGAGCTGTTCTCCTCTGTCTCTGTGGGAGACCAGGAGGACTGCTACTCCCTCCTGGACGACCAGGAGTTCACCTCCTTCGATCTGTTCCCAGAGGGCAGCGTCTGCAGCGACGTGTCCTCCTCTATCAGCACTTACTGGGACTGGTCAGACAGTGAATTTGAGTGGCAGGTAGGCTACACTTAATGTGATGACAGAAATATTATTGTTTACGTATGTTGGTAGTTGTTACATTTGGAATAAAAGTTTTTTGCTTATCCACAGCTGCCTGGAAGCGACATAGCCAGTGGAAGTGATGTGCTCTCTGACATCATACCCAGTGTTCCCAGCTCCCCATGCCTTTCCTCTAAGAGAAAGACCAAACCACATAGAAATATGGATGAGCTCCCCTGGAGTGCTATGACCAATGATGAACAGGTATGGAGACCTGCTCTCAATTTCACAATGCCAGGAATTGTAAAGCAGCAGTTGCAGATGTGTTTCATGCTTTGTCTGCCTCTCAGGTGGAATATATTGAATATTTGAGCAGAAAGGTCAGCACAGAGATGGGGCTACGAGAGCAGTTGGATATCATCAAGATCATTGACCCGTGTGCACAGATATCTCCCACAGACAGCGAGTTTATCATCGAGCTCAACTGCCTGACTGATGAGAAACTGAAACAGGTGAGTGAATGGCACAATTAGAGATAGTATGAACATTTCAAATCATGATTATAGTGACCAAAATTGTCACATGTATCAGTATTATCGCGGTATTGTTAAAATGTGCTGGACATGTTCCAGAAGTACTGATACACACACTGAAATCATTTCACCAAGTTTTATTCTGAAAATCAACAAAAAAAAACAACAACAAATTAGCAGCAACATGCACTTTTTGTGTGCATAAACATTAAAATAATAACATTTAAAGATGGCACCATGTGACCATGAGGTGTAGGTTAGTTCAGGTTTAAATGAACACAACCTTAAGTAAGCAAATAAACAACAAATAAAATTATCAGCACTCACTTTGTATTGAGGCACGGCAACCTTCATTGGCCTCAGAAAGCCAGGCCTCTCAACAATTTGAAATGGCATCATGTCCTTTGCAATGCAATATGAAAGGGCTGCAGTGAGGTCTCAAGCATTTTTTTTTTTGATGTGGGTGCATAAGCAGCCTGCCTGTTTCACCAGGTTTGCCTTCTGCGTGCCCACTCTATAAACAAGGGAATAGCAAATGTATTATTATTGGTGTTACATTATAAGTATTATTCACTTACGCACACTGTCTTCTGTGTTGCATTTGAGGCTATGCAAAATTTACACAACTACAAATGAGTCTTAAGAAAGTGATAGTAATTGCAATGAACACAACAATTGACATAAATACAACAAGAGTCTTGTATAGGAGTCTATAAGTGTTTCTCCTGTTGGAACACTTTTACAACCAAGTCGGCGTCTGCCGGGTTTTAAATGAACAAAATATGTTGGTTGGGTGACTAAACTACATAATGTGGTATCGTATGCAATGGGCAAATAGTCTGCAGGTTCATGAGTAGGTAACACTGAAAGCTTCAGTTCACATTATTGACAAGCTATTAGCAAGTTACACACACCATGACATTTTCCCCCGTTCTGAAGTCCCACATCATGAATTGAGCTAGAAGTTAACTTACCTTGCATTTGCTATAAAGTAGTGGGTGGTGGTCATGAAGATGACTCAAGATTTGAAGTGATGCCCCCTTTCGCAGCAAATGTTTCATTTTTCCCCTCTCCATGTGCTGCAGACAGGGTGACCTTGTAATACCCAAAATACAACCACACTTCCGATTTGGTCCCCTTAGAAGGCTGAAATATCTCCCGAGCGTTGTCACTGCTTTCCGCCATGTTTTCACACAAAACAAAACCTACGTTGCATGCTGCGCTTGTGTCAGACTGTTGATGTTGGACAGTATTTACTGTGCGTTTTTCAAACCGTGTTTTAATGATAATTCAAATTGGAAACGGTCATACTAACTCGTGAATTATCGTGGTTTATCGTGAAACCGATAACCGTTTCATCCCTAGGTGCAAAATGACCACATTCTTGTACTTGGATTGTGTCCCGGTATGCTGGGCAGTATACTCCAATCTAAATGTTGTCGGAAGTGTGTTGAACCTGAGGCCTAAACGTTCCTATTGAACAGGTGAGAAACTACATCCGGGAGCACAGTCCACGACTGCGCCCCTGCAGCACCCGGGACAGTTGGAAGAGGAGTGGCCATAGCAGTGCTAGCAACAGCGGGGTGAGTGGGGCCAGCAGCAGCAACGCTAGCATGGTCAGCAGTGCCAGCAGCTCCACCGGATCCACAGGCTCCACCGGCAACTCTGCCTCCAACTGCAGTGCGGCTAACATCAGCCACGCCCACAGTGACGGGAACCTGTCCAGTGCTGCTGAGCGGATCCGGGACTCCAAGGTAAGGAAGGGGCTTCACTTTGCCTGTTAAGAGTACACTATGGCTGGTATTGTGATCCTCCTCATCAAATACTTTGGACTGTACCAGCGTTTTCATTTGCCATTAATTGCTGGCTTTTGGCAGATAAAAATGACATAAAAGAACAACAAACAAAAACATTGCCGGACACATTGCCCAGCAGAAAATATCCTGATGGAATTGAATCTCCTCTATAAACACATTGACTATGCATGAAGGTTGGTTTAGTTTCTTTTTACTCTGCCTGTCTGTCTTGAGCTTGCACTCTCGCTAGTGAACTTGCAAATTTGTATCAACTTGTACTGGCTGCAAAGTTTCCCGCACCAGCCACACCAATGTGTCGGAGGAAACACTATTGAACTGATGACTGGTGTCAGCCTGCAGGCGCCCGGCCTGCCACGCCACAAGGAGGCGCTATTGCGTGATGAGCCAAGTAAAAAGCTGTATCCTGTTTTCATTGATCATCCTTGAGACTCCAATCAAGTTGTGTAAACATCTATCTGTGGTAAATTCAATTGATTGGACATTATTTTGAAAGGGGCACACCTGTCTAAGTTTGACAGTACATGTCAGCGCAAAAACCAAGACCTGATGTCTAAGGAGTTGTCCGTATAGCTCTGAGACAGGATTGTGTCGAGGCACAGATCTGGGAAAGGGTACAAAAACATTTCTGCATTATTGAAGATCCCCAAGAACACAGTGGCCTCCATCATTCTTAAATGGAAGATGTTTGGGACCACCAAGACTATTTTTCTAGAGCTGGCAGCCTGACCAAACTGAGCAATTGTGGGAGAATGGCCTTGGTCAAGGAGGTGACCAAGAACCCTATGGTCACTCTGACCGAACTACATTGTTCCTCTGTGGAGATGGGAGAACCTTCCAGAAGAACAACCATCTCTGCAGTAATCTACCAATCAGGCCCTTATGATAGTGGCCAGATGGAAGCCACTCCTCAGTAAAAGGCACATGACAGCCTGAGATTCTCAGGTCTGATGAAACCAAGATTGAACTCTTTGGCCTGAATGCCAAGCGTTACACCTGGAGGAAACATGGCTCCATCCCTAAGGCATGGTGGTGGCAGCATCATGCTGTGGGGATGTTTTTAAGAGGTAGGGACTGGGAGACCATTCGGGATGGATGAACGGAACAAAGTACTGAGAGATCCAAGATGAAAACCTCCTCCACAGCGCTCAGGACCTCAGACTGGGGCGATGGTTCGTCTTCCAACAGAATAACGTCCTTAAGCACGTTGCCAAGACAACGCCGAAGTGGCATCGGGACAAGTCTCTGAATGTTCTTGTGTCCCAGCCAGACCCTCGACTTGAACCTGATCGAACATCTCTGGAGAGACCTGGAAAAGCTGTGCAGTGCCGCTCCCCATCCAACCTGACAGAGCTTGAGAGGATCTGCAGAGAAGAATGGGAGAAACTCCCCGAATACCGGTGTGCCACGCTTGTAGCGCCATACCCAAGAAGACTCGAGGCTGTAATCGCTGTCAAAGGTTCTTCAACAAAGTAATGATTTAAAGGGTCTGAATACTTAGGTAAATGTTACATTTCAGATGTCTAAAACCCATTTTTGCTTTTGTCATTATGGGGTGTTGTGTATTGAGGGGGAGGGGGGAACAATTTAATCAATTTTAGAATAAGGCTGTAACGTAACAATGTGGAAAAAGTCAATGGGTCTGAATACTTCCCGAATACTCTGTGCATGCATGCATACATACATACATACATACATACTGAGTATACAAAACATCAAGAACACCTGCTCTTTCCATGATATAGACTGACCATGTCAATCCAGGTGAAAACTATTATCCCTTTTTGATCCTTCACTTGTTAAATCCACTTCAGTCCAGAAATTGGTGCAGTGCCTCTTACATTCTTTGGGGAGAACCCTGCATCTTGTGTGCTTGGTGTGTCACTGCCACACATTTATTTATTTTCCTATTTTTATTGTAGAAACGTTCTAAGCAGAGAAAGCTGCAGCAGAAAGCCCTGCGTAAGAGACAGCTGAAGGAGCAGAGACAGGCCCGCAAGGAAAGGCTGAGTGGCCTATTCCTCAACGAAGAGGTGCTGTCACTCAAAGTCACAGAGGAGGAGGACCGTGGAGAAGATGTGGTCGACGTCTTGATGTGACAAGAGTGAATGAGTCAGTGTTCCTTCTTAATCTTAAGTCTCACAATAACATCTTCCACAAACGTCGCAGGTGGTCCCACATCCTAGAGCCTAGTTTACGTTGAAGCGAAGCTGCACTATTGGAATCAGTCTGGAGTTATTTTATGTCCTTCGAACTGCACAGGATTCTAAAAACTGAAGCTGTATAAACATTGGAGTATTTTTCTGAAAATTCAAGTAAAAAAACTACCAAGACTAAATTCATTCTGGTGATTAACTTAATCTTGAAGGCATAGAGGGAACACTGAATCAATGCATGGGAAGTCATCACCGTTGGCATTATGGTGACTTAACAGTTGGCATTATTGAGTTGTAAATGCTTAACATATTTTCAATGGCTTCTTATTGTGGTTTTTGTATATAAATGCAGTTAAATCATAACTGTTTTTACATTGTTTCCCCTTAAGTTAAGGCCTACATGTTCATAAACACAACGGGGTTAAGTGGTGATACAGACTTGGACTCTAACGAATACATAGAAATGAAGCATTGAATCCTACATTGTCAAAGGTGGTTTAATAAGTCATCATGAATCTGTTTTGTTTTCCTTGTGTGTATTTTGTGCATGGGGGGGGGTAGACTTAAATTAAATGTAAAATAATGCAGCTATCCAGTGCAAATTAAGAGATTCCCATATTGAATGCTATTGAACTGTAGTATGACTGCATGTTCTTTAGACGGGAAGGTATTTCTTGACATCTTTGCTTACTCTCCTTGGATATTGTGGTGGACCCCACCCTGTGGAGCGACAGTATTTACTCTTTCAACATGAACACAACACTAACTACTGTACATTAGAAAATGTATTTACCTAAAGAAGCTTTATCACCTGTATATGTCGCTTTGTCTTTTTCCTGTATAAAGTTCCCCCTTTTGAGTAATTATAAAAACAATATATTAGATCAACTAGATGTTGTGAGTAGATCTTTATTTTGAATAAATAAATGAATAGCCATGAAATACCATTCATTCAGTGGAAAAAAAGGTTGCTGCACCAAGTTAGGGAGTATTCATTGCTTGCTTTCTAGGGTGTCCAATTTCAAGTTGCTGTATATGCCACTGCAAAGTATTTTTGACGTGAGTGAGATATTGGGAAATGTAGTTGCAGAACAGAAGCATACCAGAATGCAGTTTCTGTGTGATCTACTCAATAATGTAATGCAAAATGAGAAATAAATTGTCATCGCATCAAATTTTCCTTCAGATTTGTGTCTTAATTTTCACGAGAGAGCGATATCACCTTGATTGACTATATACGTTGATAAACCATACTTCTTGATTGGCTATTGCAACACAAAATGGCTGCAATGGTGCAATGTCCTCCAATATTGGTTCACTCAAAAGCTATTTACAAGGGCAATATACAAAATCTCTGACAGAAATTACAATTACACATTGTAAAGATATGAATTCACAAAATGCATGCTAAATATGTCTACGTTACAATCAAACTAATCCTAAAATGTAGTAGTTTTATCTTGTTAATAGTACATTTTACAAGCCTATTAGAAGTAGTACTTAGTGGTGGTAACATGTCTGGGACTAACATTTTAAGACTAATGTATTTTATTGTTGTGTTTACACATCAGTTCAGTATGTGGAACAGCATGCAGTGGCATAGGAGTTCATTTGAGCTTCATTCCAAATCAATTTCATCTATCGGAGACTGAAGGTCAATAGGTAGTGCATTAGCTAGAACAAATACATTATAGGTATAAACCAAGAGAACAGTTATGCAAGGGAAAGATAGCGTGTAAATGAAGGCAGTGAAATAGATCTGTGATTAATCATAGTGTCTTAGTGACTCCACAGTCCAGGGTACATTAGAAATGTTTGCTTGGCTACATTAGTGTTATCTGGAATAGATACAAGCACATCCTCAGCTGGACAGTAATGGTGATAGATGCTTCATATCATTTTGATTGGATCCTATGTAGTAGCTATTACAACCACTAAATTAAACTGGATGCAAAATGATCTGAATAAACTTGGCCCTTGTAATTTTATATTTGATTAAGATGTATGTTAATCAAAAAAGTTATAGTTAATGTAGCCTATAAATGTTTCTGACACCTACTCAATTAGAGGACCATTTCCCTCAAATACAATGATGCCTGAAACTCAGTCCAGCTCTTGGACCAAATCTGGTTCTTTTGTCTGGACTGGGAATACATTCTGGCAAGTATTTTCCACTATCCCACTGCCATAGTTTTTGATTGGATGGTTTTAAGTAAACCTTGAAGGTAATTGGCAGCAGGTGCAAATTTCAGTAGAGGGGCTTTTTACAGTAATTAACTTCCAGGCATGCTGGTGATTAGCCAATAAACAAGAACAAGGTGACCATTCTCCCATCATATGAGGCAGGCTGGGCTGAGAATTGCTGCCAGGGAATGGGACTGTTACACAGTTAAGCCATCGACACTGCTACACCAATGCCTTCAGCCTTATTTAATGGACAAGGTAATGTATGGGGCCCAAGCAAATGAATAGTATACAATTTATGGAGCATCCAACAACAAGTGCTTGATGAACTAATGTAATAGGTTAACTCAAGTGTTACCGAACAGATTATGCCAGTTTATTAATTTATTGTGATTATTGCTTTACTAAGAAACCTTAAAAATCTTACTGAGAAGGGATGGTCCACTTTCAAATGAGCACATCCCTTTTTCCACGAAGTCATCAGATACAGTACTGCTGCACCCACAATTTCTCTGAATTGAGCTAAGTGGGTCTATGATTGAGCCCTATGTTGCCAAGTCAGCATAATCTGAGAAAACAATCTGCATGAGAAGAACCTATTGTCAATGTAGCAGCTATCTTTGTTTTCTGTGGTGTACACAGACTGTACAGCAGAAATAAGTATTTCATCAAGCACCATTGCCTTTCTGATGGTTCTATTTGTCCCCATCCAAGAGAATAGGTGAGACAGAGCCACACATTGCTTCCTGTGCTTCTTACTGAATATTAAGCGCACAACCAATATCAGAGGCAATACACTTTTTAGGAGAACGTAATCAAACTTGCACATGTGTAGGAACTGTAGTGCTGATTGTATCAGTTAGAACTGATAGGGTGAACCGGCAGAGAAGTGGACGAGTCAAGTTTATTTTGATAATGCTCTGAGTCCAGATGTGGTGGTGAGTGTGATTCTCTTCACCCATGAAACAATTGAATGGCCCCTGTCTTCTTGGCTAGTTGAGCAGTAATCGTCACAATAGGTGTGTTATTTCTCTGGTAAGTGGCTCTGGGCAACAGATAAGGTAGGACCAAAGTCATTCCCATCTGATTTCATCAGGCATCTAAAGCTTTGCTCAATCAGTTATTGCCTTACGTGTTTTCCGTTGACTGGCAGGCTGCTCCTGAAATCCAACCTAACTATTGTTTAGATAGAGGACCTTAATGGACTCATCTGGAGAAAGTGTTTGTCTAGTTATATCTTTGTTGTATCGTAGTGTCCTGTCCCCTTGTCAGCTGGTCTATTGCTTTTCAGATGGTGTGTTTATGTGTAAGGCATTTTAAGGAGGTTTTGATGGACCAATTACAGAGTGATAGGTTAATGCCTCTTTCCCTTTTAACAAAGTCATACACACTTTATGTGGAAGCTTGGTCACTATCATTTACAACTGAACATAACCTGTGTTAGCTGTGTGAATAAAGGTATATTTAACCCTCTGACACGATGCCAATTGGAAATTTCAGGTGCATATTGAAAAGATAATGTTCAAGTGGTACACACATTTTTTTAATTGTTTATATAGTTACATCATTTATCGAAAATATTTAGGAAAGACGTTTCGCTGTCCAGTAAATTATACAACACAAACATTGAAACATAATCTTATTACGCTAGCATACGTGAACAAAACATTGCACAAATTGTAACCAGGCATGGACAAGGTGGACAGGACAATGTCCCGCAATGTGTTGGACTACTGCATGTGGACAGAGTGCTCCTTGTTGTGGCCAGTGCTAAGTAGCCTCCTGTCATTGTCCAGCATGGCGGCTGGGCTGGCCTAGGATATTCTGGTAGGTTTGTTCATCAGGGTTGGAGTGTTACCCAATGGATTTAACAAGGTTAAAAACCTAAGGAGAAAAAAACAACTAAGTGGTTTTTAAATCCGCTGCTGAGTCTTGTAACCTAGTCGGTATACAGTATAACATATGAACCAGAAGTCTGATATACCTGCTGAAGTTAGGATGGATAAAAGGATGTCCACACAGTGAGGCCCAGGCCAGAGTGTTAATACCCAGGTTTCCAACCGAGTCAGGCGCATACACTGAGACTGTGTATTGGGCTCCCCCCCAGGATGGCTCCACCAAAGAGGCCTGGTGCAAGGGGACATCCAGGTAAACGCCCTGGGAGTTGGTTAAAGGTAGCCCAGGGAGGGAGCTCAACACTCCAGCCTTCTCGTTCTTGCGCCACTTGGCTCTGCGGTTCTGAAACCAAACCTAGACACAAGAGTGGAGAAAAGCCAACAGTCTATAATGGTCTCGTGACAACAAAAACATTAGCTGGCCGGAAGCAAGCGTGCATTTAGAGATTTGGTTCTGGGTTGCCAAGATTAAGAGTGTATTGATGGATCCATGACTGAATAATATCTGTTGCAGCATCATATTAACTCAGCGCCAAATAAGAACCAGCTCCAAGACCAAGCAACATATATTTGAAGTTTATGAATGGCAAAAACAAATGATTGAGCAACTATCTGTACCTGGACTCTTGCCTCTGTTAAAGTTAGATGCGTTGCCAATTCCTCTCTAGGGTAATAAAGAGACATTGATCTATGAACAGTTTAAACAGTCCTTTATAGTTGACATGATTGAACAGTAAATCTATGAGGTAGTATAAAACTAAGAGTAACAAAGACTCTCACTACTAATGTCAACTAGTAGTAATGATAGAATATAATGTGTTTACCTGGCAAAAATGTCTGGATAATGGGATTTGCAGAAAGCCCTCTCCAGTTGTTCCAGCTGGAAGTTAGTAAAAGTGGTGCGATAACGTCGTTGCTTCCTTGAGTGTCCACCCGAGCTTGGTGTTTTCAGCTGCTCTGTTTGGTTTCTGTTGGAGCCAAGCTCTGTCCCTCTGTCAGTATTTACTGACATCTCTTTCCTAGTATTTTGTGGCTGTAAAGTGCGTTTGTTCTCCTCAGGAGCAGTATGATCTGCTATTGATATCTGCTCGGACTTGTTGGATTGATTCTCAGTCTTTTTGAGAGATGTTGGACCCATGGAATCCACTGTTTAAAATATGTACACAGTTATCTATCATGTGAACAGAATTCTCTTCACCTATTTGGAAATCTCACCAACACAATTTCCCCTGCGCCACTTACAAAAGGGAATTGACAATCTTCCAAATTTTGGTTTTGAAACAAATGGCACGTACCTTCTCTGCTGATCCCAGTGTCTTTCCTCACACCTTTGCTCAGAATGGAATCAATCAAATAAGATGATGCAAATGTCAATTTCTCTAGCCCATGTGATGACTGGGGTTTAGAAGACCCCCTCATAGTTGTCTCAATCATTTGTCCTTTACAGATCCCACAGTTACTCTGACAGAGTCAGCTGTCTACAAAGCATTGACTCTCAAATAGTGGAAACTGTGCTGCTCTTTATTGGCCCATCACTGTAGTGCTATCAATGTCATTAGCATTTTTACTTTTCCATTTAGCAGGAAAGGGAACAGTAGAGGTAGGAGGAAGATGTTTGTGTCCACTTGTTTGTGAATGTCTATTGATAGCCCTACTTTATCTTTATTGTGCAAAACTAAGTAATACTACTATCAATACTAAAATCCATTTTAGCAGCAGCTCTAGGAAAAGTGGAAGCAGCAAACAGTAGAAATAAAGCTTTCTCTTTGAGATAAAGTTGTAATAGGTTATTTAATCATAGATCCTAAATATATTATTATGGAGGACTTCCTTTACTTGCAATATGATTTCACCCAATTAGTACTTTTATAACACTAAATAAGAACCTTTATTGATGATGGGAGATGGGTGCTGCCTAGTGGCCACCCGTGGAACTGAGTGTGGAACGAAAAAGGATGAGATCTGGAACAGCATGATTATTGTACATCATTTTTAGCAGTGACATACATGTCCAAATTAAGCATATCTTTGTTGAAATCCGTCACATATTTGTCTTGTATACATTCAACACCAGATCTAATGAGACAAATAGTTTTATAAAGTCTGAAGTGACTCTTGTCTGCATTTCTACATGCTCTGTTTGTCAATAAATCAGACCATTGGCTACAGATGGAACTCTTTCCTCTTGTACATTTTTTACAAGTGAGACTGTATGGATTCTATCTATAAATATGTTTTATTACCTTGAGCATGGTATGTCATGCTGGCAGTGGCAGGACAGAGGTTTCCATCATTGCAGCATTCTCCATCGACAGGTACAGTACTGCTGTGCTGCAGAGAGCTTTTGGTGAGTCAAGGATCTCACATAGGCTCTTCAAGTAAGCTCAGTCTTAAAGCTTGCTCATTGGTGCAGAATTCAGAATGTTGTGACTGGTTGTTGTCCATACAGCACAAATCAGTCCAAGCTTCGGAGGGCTATCCCAGAATAATGTCATTAATTATTCAAACATACATTGGACACCCACATTAATAGATACATTCCAAACAGTCCTGGGGCTATTTGAAAAAAGGAATATGAAAATCAGCTTATTTAATTTGATCAGTGAGGAGGCAGACATATGGAGGCCAGCCTAAAATGAGGTGTTAATGCTGTTTAATGGAAACATGGAGGGGGCTCTGATGAATGTACAGGAGAACTCTGCCTCTTCATGATTTATGACCAGGACTATTTGTAGGGAAGCAGCAGGAAGGGCTCCAATTTGACATCCCCGACCTCAATTTGTCATGCAGACACAGGGTGTCAATATTGCCATTCACATCCATTTGGAATCCCAGCCAGCCTGTCCTTCAATTAGCCAGCTATAGCCTGCTCCATGCTGCACAGCTTTTTTTTGCTGCCACTTTGAAAATACCAGCATACCGACTGACTAATTGACCAAGCACTCTTTTTTTGATGTTAGAAGGATGCTGTTCATTTGGCCAATGTGTGAATACTTGAAATGTGAAAAGTGGTAAAGTGCACCAGCATGGCTTCACTTATGCAAATCATATTTTTGAATTAACATGCCACTGGAATGGATATTTTACATAAATTGATTTGAATCATTGAGGATAATGTGAAATCGGTGAGTGTGTGCAGTGTGTGTGTGTGCACTCGGGCAGGGGTGCGAGCGTGGCGTTTGTGGGCGTGCGTGTGTAGTGCATCACCGTGTTTGATTTTCAAGTCAACAAATTCAAAAACAACCAATCTGAACCATTTTCTACCAGACTATGTCACATTATTATAATGTGTCCTATGATGTTGCTGTTAGGGTAAAATAATAATGTCCCAACAGTTACTGTGGTTCATTGCCACTGGATGGCAGTAGTATACCATGTGGAATAATGTCATAGTTAAAATCATTCAAATATACATTTAGCATTTACATTTAATCCACAGGAATGACCCTTGTGTTTAAAATGCAACTTGAGCACACAGTGAATACATAAATATTCACAAAATGGTAGTGCTCATATAAGGGCTTACCTTAGATTTCTCTTCTCTTGTGAGATAGGAAACCTCTTTGCTTCACATTGACACATACTACTTTTGTCACCAAGCCAAAATACGAATGCTTCAAAGTAAAGTTGGATCATTGCTCAGAACCATATTTGTGCTCTGCCCAAGTGGCAGTCAGTCAAACACCTCTGGGATCTGGGTTTTTGAAGACAGCAGTGTGCTGAGCCCTTACGAAGACGTTAAGCGGAAGAATGTAAATGTGTATCGAGAGAACGGGAAGAGAAGGGGTGACTCCTTGGGTTCTTGGTAGGAAAAAACAAGTGTTGAAAGTCAGATTTATAGACTCTGACAGAAAGGATTCTTACACCTTGCTCCAAGACTGTGGAAAAACAAGTTATTTTCTGTTGAGATTTCAACTGCAGTCCCATTCAATCTACTGACCCCCAATCCACCACTGTGCACTCTTCTCTTCCCTGTAATGTCTGACTTCTTTTAATTTTTTAATTGAATTTTACCCCCTTTTTCTCACCAATTCCGTGATATCCAATTGTTAGTAGCTACTATCTTGTCTCATCGCTAAATCTCCCGTACGGGCTCGGGAGAGACGAAGGTTGAAAGTCATGCATCCTCCGATACACAACCCAACCAAGCCGCACTGCTTCTTAACACAGCGCGCATCCAATCCGGAAGCCAGCCGCACCAATGTGTCGGAGGAAACACCGTGCACCTGGCAACCTTGGTTAGCGTGCACTGCGCCCGGCCCGCCACAGGAGTCGCTGGTGCGCGATGAGACAAGGATTTCCCTACCGGCCAAACCCTCCCTAACCCGGACGACGCTATGCCAATTGTGCGTCGCCCCACGGACCTCCCGGTCGCGGTCGGTTACGACAGAGCCTGGGCGCGAACCCAGAGTCTCTGGTGGCACAGCTGGCGCTGCAGATTCTTTTTGCTTCAGCTACTTTTCTACTTTCACAGCTTATGTTTCTGTGTGTTCAGATCAGCATATTGTCCCATGGCAGCATTCACGATTCCCCCATTAGAGTCCTGTGAGGACTGACCTGCAGAGTGTGTCCTCGTCCTTTCCTGTCATCCTGCGCTATACTGGGTGTCCTCCCCCTCCATCCCTCTATCTCTCCATCCCAGGTGGTCTGGTTGATGAGAGACAGAGAGAGGGACATAGGAGACTTCCTCCTCAAAATACTGCTGGGTCATCTTGATCACTCGCCAATTTGCTGTCGGAATTCAAATTAAAAACTTGGTGTGAATTAGGTAGTTTTATGTCTCTGCATGACAGCTTTTTATATTAAATGGTTTACAAGAATCACATTGTTTATCATGGGAGCAGGTTGTCATGCATATGAATGAGGCCCAGGTGTTAATCCCACGCTGGTTCCTTTTCCAGGCACATCTCCTTATTACAACCCACTCTCTCATATTTCACTACAACTGTTTGCTTTAATAATTACCTCAAAACACCACTGTCAATTTGCCTTCTGTACAATTAGCCCCAAGGCAATGTTGGTTCAATTACATCCTACATTTAGCTATATATACATTGGTTTTCATTGGTCTGAACTGTTTTGAAAGGTTTAAATATTGTGTAATTTTGCAGCTCTCTGATGGTTAATACTGAATGAGATACAGAACAAAGTCATTGGAAATTCTGTCTCTCTCCATTGAAAGTCTGATAGAAGAAGGCAACCATGTGTTTGACACAGTTTTTCTAACACTCATTTAGGGGCGATTATTGGCCCTTTATGGGCTGTAAAATGCTGATTTGCTGGGCAGCAGGGAGTCACACTTAGTGTGCCATAAACCTGATGGTGCATTACAACATCTTTAATATGCAATAACGGTTGAGTGAGGACAAAGATACTCTCAGTGTAAGAGCAATAACTCATTGAGTCTTGTTAACTGTACTTTATCTATCTACTGTGTGGGTTGTTTTCCGTGTGTTTGCTTTAAAACTCCTCAAAAAGAACAACATCGCACATGTTGTGTAATTATTGTAGCTACAGTAACGAGCATCAAGTGTATACACAGTATGTTGTTTTAAAGGCCAGTGCAGTCAAAAACGTGATTTCCCTGTGTTTTATATATATTTTCACACTGAGTCCGTAGTATTACTGTGAAATTGTATTACTGAGATTCAATTTTTTTTTCAATACTCTAAAACGATTTGGTGGAATGTCTTGAATTTTGTCTTGAAGACAACGTTAATTTGCTCTGACTCTAGTGTTCCATTTGTACATTTGTGGGGCACAACAAAAAAAGAAGCCAAGCCAAGCATCACACATTTCCTGCTAAATTCACGTTCCCCTCTGTGTCTCATTCAATTGAGTTCTGACCACTACCTCCACACAGGCACGCTGAGTGCGCAGTTGCGGACACAAGCTCCCGTTAGGCCTACACAATGAAATGCCTATAAAAGCATATCTAACTGATGGGATACACAAGCTGCATTCCTTGCCAAATGATTATTTTAACACACATTTTAAAGAACAGGTTGATTGAAGTAGGAAAATATGTGCTCCAATATGTTTTGTGTTTTTTTTTTGTGCACCCCAGGAAGAATAGCTGCTGCTTCTGCAAATGCTAATGGGGATCCGAATATACCAAAAAACAACAAGCTGCAGTTTGTAATAGTTTTGTAATAATTGCGAACTGCAAGTGCCATTTAGAACTGGATAGCCTAACTAAGCTAGACAGGTTGCACACTGAAAATATGTTATAATATTAGCTTGATAAAGACGAAGAGCATATTTGAATCAGAATTATTAAGCATAGGCCTCCTCACCAAACAGTTGGTGTGGCCATAATTCACCACCAAGCAGTGTTCAATGTGGAATTGTTCATCCATTTAGACAATTCCAATGAACAGGCAGAATAAACTAAATTGAATGTCTGTATATTGAAAAGAAGACAGATTATGGTTGGTAAACCCTGAAAAACTTGTCTTTCAACTCATCAAATTGAGCCCCCCTTCAAATGATCCCTCTTTGAGAATGACTGTTCCAGATGAGAGAGACCCATCACTTCACACTGGCAACTTTTTTTCATTTGGAAAATGATTCTGTTCTATTTCATTCGGTTATGTTACATCCTGCTTTACTATAAAATTGGTGTGTCTTGACAGTGATAAGGGCTCGGAAAATAAGATGGTTTGTCTGCTAAATGAACAAAACAAGGCTATGCCATTGCCCAGCCATAGGCTTCTACAAGCAAGTGCCACTGCTGAGGTTACTGGCTTTTTGAAGATTGTGTTCGACGATATAATAGAACCAGTTGATATTACGGTTCCATTAAATTAATCTTAAATGGCACTTGCTTATTTATTGACTGAATATGTATGGGGCAATTTAGCAATTAGGATCTGTTATCTGTAATGGTTTTGATAAATTAGGCATTGTTGCTCACTGTTAGTATATAGATACAGTGCCTTGCGAAAGTATTCGGCCCCCTTGAACTTTGCGACCTTTTGCCACATTTCAGGCTTCAAACATAAAGATATAAAACTGTATTTTTTGTGAAGAATCAACAACCAGTGGGACACAATCATGAAGTGGAACGACATTTATTGGATATTTCAAACTTTTTTAACAAATCAAAAACTGAAAAATTGGGCGTGCAAAATTATTCAGCCCCCTTAAGTTAATACTTTGTAGCGTCACCTTTTGCTGCGATTACAGCTGTAAGTCGCTTGGGGTATGTCTCTATCAGTTTTGCACATCGAGAGACTGAAATTTTTCCCATTCCTCCTTGCAAAACAGCTTGAGCTCAGTGAGGTTGGATGGAGAGCATTTGTGAACAGCAGTTTTCAGTTCTTTCCACAGATTCTCGATTGGATTCAGGTCTGGACTTTGACTTGGCCATTCTAACACCTGGATATGTTTATTTTTGAACCATTCCATTGTAGATTTTGCTTTATGTTTTGGAACATTGTCTTGTTGGAAGACAAATCTCCGTCCCAGTCTCAGGTCTTTTGCAGACTCCATCAGGTTTTCTTCCAGAATGGTCCTGTATTTGGCTCCATCCATCTTCCCATCAATTTTAACCATCTTCTCTGTCCCTGCTGAAGAAAAGCAGGGCCAAACCATGATGCTGCCACCACCATGTTTGACAGTGGGGATGATGTATTCAGGGTGATGAGCTGTGTTGCTTTTACGCCAAACATAACGTTTTGCATTGTTGCCAAAAAGTTCAATTTTGGTTTCATCTGACCAGAGCACCTTCTTCCACATGTTTGGTGTGTCTCCCAGGTGGCTTGTGGCAAACTTTAAACGACACTTTTTATGGATATCTTTAAGAAATGGCTTTCTTCTTGCCACTCTTCCATAAAGGCCAGATTTGTGCAATATACGACTGATTGTTGTCCTATGGACAGAGTCTCCCACCTCAGCTGTAGATCTCTGCAGTTCATCCAGAGTGATCATGGGCCTCTTGGCTGCATCTCTGATCAGTCTTCTCCTTGTATGAGCTGAAAGTTTAGAGGGACGGCCAGGTCTTGGTAGATTTGCAGTGGTCTGATACTCCTTCCATTTCAATATTATCGCTTGCACAGTGCTCCTTGGGATGTTTAAAGCTTGGGAAATCTTTTTGTATCCAAATCCGGCTTTAAACTTCTTCACAACAGTATCTCGAACCTGCCTGGTGTGTTCCTTGTTCTTCATGATGCTCTCTGCGCTTTTAACAGACCTCTGAGACTATCACAGTGCAGGTGCATTTATACTGAGACTTGATTACACACAGGTGGATTGTATTTATCATCATTAGTCATTTAGGTCAACATTGGATCATTCAGAGATCCTCACTGAACTTCTGGAGAGAGTTTGCTGCACTGAAAGTAAAGGGGCTGAATAATTTTGCACGCCCAATTTTTCAGTTTTTGATTTGTTAAAAAAGTTTGAAATATCCAATAAATGTCGTTCCACTTCATGATTGTGTCCCACTTGTTGTTGATTCTTCACAAAAAAATACAGTTTTATATCTTTGTTTGAAGCCTGAAATGTGGCAAAAGGTTGCAAAGTTCAAGGGGGCCGAATACTTTCGCAAGGCACTGTACATGTGCTCACATTTGTTTTCTAGTGCGGGCCTTGTGTTCTAAAAATGTATATATATTTTTAGTTCAAAAAAATGTAAGTACCCGAACAGACAAAAAAAATGTCAAATGCCCATCCCACCCCCTCCCCATTCAGACCACTCCCAGCCAGCTAAATTCTTGCTTAAGAAATTGCTCTTTGCTAAGAAGCTATTTTTGTTTATTTTTGACCATTTTAATTGAAAACAATTACAGTAAGGTACTTAATTGTTACCCAGAAATGATTTGATGTTGAGATAAAAGATGGCTACATTGGATCTTTAAGTCAGGGTTCTATTGGTCATAGTTTACACAATACAGTCTGCATTTTCATGTGAATGGCACTCTCTGTAGCATCTATACATGTTTAATTATCATGAGACGTATTGACTCATAAACCCTGACTACTCCTTGTGTAGTTCTATCCGTGAAGGCTGTAACTCTTCTTTCCCACTATACCCTCAAGGTACAGTATATTTATTGGATTGTGAATTATGGAATGGAGAAATTAGGCTACATTATCAATCTACATCACATATCAGAATCGGTCTATCATCGATATCTAAACAAAAGTTCCCTTTTCCTCTTGTTTTCTCTGGGAAAACAAGAGATTTTCCTCTTCAGTCAAACCCCACATTTTGCTGTAGCTTACGTAATTGAAAAGTAATTAACCCAAGCAATAGTCATATTTCCGGCTGTGAAAATGAATTCAGAAGCAGGATTCAGCCTCCGTGCAGATACGAAGAACTACACATTCAATTTCATTTTCTGTATATATTTCTTAATCTTGACAGTAATCTGTGGTCTCTGAAGCCAGCCATAGCGAGGCAGCAGTTTAAACAACTGTATTTCTGCTGTCTTTGTTTATCTAAGAGAAATGCAATTTAGGCTAGAGACACATACTGTAGTCTGGGCTTTTCTCACACTCTTTGGACTTAATACATTTCATGACAAGCTGGGCTACGTTTTGATTAGAGCGATGTTCCTAGCTTTAGCAATAAGGTGGGTATAATACACTGTCTGCTGAGGGAAAATACAATTGTTTCTTTTAATAAATGTGTTGCACTGGCTGTACATCTAGCTAAATACGATTTAGGGACCAGTGTTTTAGAGTCTCAGACCTTATGAGCCACCGTTGTTCTCAGGTTCTGTCTGTGTTTCAAATAATTGAACACTAATTACAACCATCAAACACCTTTTGCTCTCGCTGCAACAGATCTGTGCCCCTTCAGGTCTCACAGTGTACAACATAACTAGGCTGTTTACTTCTGTTATTGCAGCTGGTATTAGTTTCCTGTTGTTGTCTGTGTCATTGGAGAGTGGTAGTAGTAGTTCATTTATTTTATGGTACTAATAAAAACATGCATTTCATACATTTAGCTAAACACAGCAAATGTTCATCCGCAGTCCCTAACTAAACACACAGTGACTAAATACATAAACATAGCTAAGTACACATCACTCATACAGTATTTTTGTAGGATATAACAGATTAAAACAAATACAGGAAACATAAAATACATCAAATGATACAATGCGTATAGGACACATCATAAAACACATTGAGACTTGAGTGCATTAAGAATAGGTCATTGTGTGCAGGGTTGATGCACCTTGATCTATGCTTTGACCTCCATGGAGAAGGATTTAAAGTCGCCCGTACTTCTTAAGGGAGAAGGCAGAGAATTCCATTTCCTGATTTCCTGAAGGTGCTTTCCCTTTCAGGAATGAAGTCCTCTTGTGGAGGATAAGGAGGGTAACTGCTGTTTTTTTAAGAGCTTATTATGACAACATCTTTCAAAGGTAGGATGCAACATTGTTGATAACCTTATAACCTAGACATACATCTGAGAAAAACATAGTCCAAATGGAACACATTTTTACTTGGGAGAACATTACAGTGGTGGTAGTTTGTCAGTGCCATTTCAATCATTTGTGTGGTATTAAAAAATATTCTGCCAAAGTCTCCAGTCAGAATTGCATGAGATGCATTTAGAAAAGTCTTCATTTTTCACTATTCTACTAAAGAAATTCCGACATAAACTACGGACAACAAACTCAATTGCATTTTATTGATGGCAATTTGAATGCACAAAAATACAGTGATGAGATCGTGGGGCCCTTTTTTTTAAGGTAACAGATGCATATCTGGATTCCCAGTCATGTAAAATACATAGATTAGGGCCCAAATCATTTATTTCAATTGACTGATTTCCTCATATAGGATCACCGAGTTTAAATATCTGGGCATTAAGGATAATAATTAAGGATAGACCCTTCTTTGAAATTTAAAAAACACATACAAAATTGTCCAGCAAATTTAGATAGTCTTTCAACTATTCGATACATCAGGAATATATGCAATGATTTTTTTCGCATGTGTCCTATTGTATCAACAGCTGGTCTCAAGCCAATGAAACAACACTTTAACCCTTTCTATCTCTATACAACCAAGCACTGAATATCCTGGAAAGGAAATCACAACAAACTGAGAATCTGAGATCAATTGAAACAGCCTAGTCTTGGTTGTGTGCTTAGGGTCGTTGTCCTGTTGGAACGTGAATCTTCACCCCAGTATGAGGTCTTGAGCGCTCTGGAACAGATTTTCATCAAGGATCTCTTTGTACTTTGCTCTGTTCATCTTTCCCTCGATCCTGAGAAGTCTCCCAGTCCCTGCCGCTGAAAAACATTCCCACAGCATGATGCTGCCAACACCATTTAAAAAAAAATGTATGACCTTTTTTTAACTAGGCAAGTCAGTTAATAAAAAATTATTATTTTCAATGATGGCCTAGGAACAGTGAACAACTGCCTTGTTCAGGGGCAGAACGACCGATTTTCACCTTGTCAGCTAAGGGATTCAATCTTGCAACCTTTCGGTTACCAGTCCAATGCTCTAACCACTAGGCTACCTGCTGCACCATGCTTCACAGTAAGGATGGTGCCAAGTTTCCTCCAGACGTGATGCTTGGCATTCAGGCCAAAGTTCAATCTTGGTTTCATCAGACCAGAGAATCTTGTTTCTCATGGTTTGAGAGTCTTTATGTGTTTTTTGGCAAACTCCAAGCGGAATGTCATGTGATTTTTACTGAGTGACTTCCGTCTGGCCACTCTACCATAAAGGCCTGATTGGTGGAGTGCTGCAGAGATGGTTGTCATCTGCAGAGTTCACAGAGGAAGACATTGAAGACTGACGGTGGACACTGTGTTCTTGGGGACCTTCAATGCTGCAGAAATGTTTTTGTGTCCTTCCCCAGATCTGTACCTAGACACAATCCTGTCTCGGAACGGCCAGATGTTAGAGTGGCCAGACGGAAGCCAAAAGGCACCTAAAGGACTCTCAGACCATGAGAAACTAGATTCCCTACAGTGAAGCATGGCGGTGGCAGTATCATGCTGTGGGAATGTTTTTCATTGGCAGGGACTGGGAGACTAGTCAGGATTGAGGGAAAGATGAATGGAGCACAGAGAGATCCTTGATGAAAATCTGCTCCAGAGTGCTCAGGACCTCAGACTGGGATGAAGGTTCACCTTCCAACAGGACAATGCCCCTAAGCACACAGCGAAGACAAAGCATGAGTGATTTTGAGACAAGTCTCTGAATGTCCTTGAGTGGACCAGCCAGAGCCCGGACTTGAACCCAGCGATGCTTCCCATCCAACTTGAATGAGCTTGACATGATATGCAGAGAAGAATGGGAGAAACTCCCACAAATACAGGTGTGCAATGTGTAGCATCATACCCAAGAACACTCAAGGCTGTAATTGCTGCCAAAGGTGCTTCAACAAAGTATTGAGTAAAGGGTCTGAATACTTATGTAAATGTGAAAATTTCTGCAAACCTGTTTTTGCTTTGTTCTTATGGGGTAATCTGTGTAGATTGAGCTTTAAAAAAAAAACAATTTTAGAATAAGGCTGTAACAACAAAATGAGGAGAGTCAAGGGGTTTGAATACTTTCCAAATGCGCTGTGAATTCTAATGACTATATGTATAATGTTCAAGTCTCCTACATTTTCTATCTAGTAGCAGACTTCTCTCTCCTCTTATTTCAGTAGTCTGTTGCAGAGGATCCCCAGAAGATTCTTTCTCTCCTCTAGTTCAAAGTTAGCAGGTAATGCAGGTGACGGGTTAGATTTCACTTTTGTATAACTCTTCTGTATGGGATGGTATTGCATATTCTGTCGATGAGTAGGAAAGGGTCGAGGTGGCTCCTTTGGATGAGGGGGAGGGCCGATGTGGCTTCTCCGGATGTGGGGGAAGGATCGAAGTGGTTTCTCTGGATGAGGGGAAGGGTCGAAGTGGTTTCTCTGGATGAGGGGGAAGGATCGACGTGGTTCCTCTGGAATGATGGTGGAAGGATCGACGTGGTTTCTCTGGATGAGGTGGAAGGGTCGACGTGGTTTCTCTGGATGAGAGGGGGGTCGACGTGGTTCCTCTGGATGAGAGGGGGTCGACGTGGTTCCTCTGGAATGATGGTGGAAGGGTTGACATAGCTCTTCTGGATGAGGGGGAAGGGTCAAAGGGGTTTCTCTGGATGAGGGGGAAGGGTCAAAGGGGTTTCTCTGGATGAGGGGGAAGGATCGACGTGGTTTCTCTGGATGAGGTGGAAGGGTCGACGTGGCTTCTCTGGATGAGAGAGGGGGTCGACGTGGTTCCTCTGGAATGATGGTGGAAGGGTCGACGTGGCTCTTCTGTATGAGGGCGGAAGGGTCGATGTGGCCCCTCTGGATGAGGGGGGAGGTTCAACGTGGCTCCTCTGGATGAGGTGGAAGGGTCAACGTGATTTCTCTGGATGAGGTGGAAGGGTCAACGTGATTTCTCTGGATGAGGTGGAAGGGTCGACGTGGTTTCTCTGGATGAGGGGGAGAAGGGTCGACGTGGCTTCTCTGGATGAGAGGGGGGTCGACGTGGTTCCTCTGGAATGATGGTGGAAGGGTCGACGTGGCTCTTCTGTATGAGGGCGGAAGGGTCGATGTGGCCCCTCTGGATGAGGGGGGTTCGACATGGCTCCTCTGGATGAGGTGGAAGGTTCGACATGGCTCCTCTGGATGACGGACGGGGGGGTTCGACATGGCTCCTCTGGACGAGGTGGAAGGTTCGACATGGCTCCTCTGGATGAGGTGGAAGGTTCGACATGGCTCCTCTGTAAGCGGGCGGAAGGGTCGATGTGGCCCCTCTGGATGAGGTGGAAGGTTGGACGTGGCTCCTCATGAACTACCACAGTTCCACTGTCATAAATGTTCATGGTTAATTTGGGAATATCAAGTTCTGTGTCCTTATTTATAATAATTTGAGATCCATTATTGATATCCTTTTCTCACACATTAGGATAGGATCTCCACTGCACTGTCATCCATATGGCTGATCTATCAGTGTGGAATTTCATATTTGTGATAGTCCTTTTGTTCTTTGTCTTGGTAAAAATCAGCATAAAGGGACTCAAAGTTGTTTGTAATTCTTGGCATCTGTACTTTGTAATTCTTCAGGGTAAACAATCTCCATGGCAACTCATTGCATAATGCTTCTCTTGAACAGTGCTGGGATGATGTTTTTTTAAATAAGGCCTTTTGTTTGTTTTTGAAATATTTCAATTGTAGCTTATACAATTATTGAAATAATAAAATATTATGAAATATAATAATAATACTTACTTATAGTAAGACACAATTATGCTCAGTTAAGTATCATTATAGGAGTAGGCCTACCTCCTCTTCAAGTGTCTCAAGTTTCCTCACAAGTTTTCCTTACACATATGGTTACTGATTGTAATTTTATTTTCCTCCAGAGATGAATTACTCTTGTAAATTCTTTGAGCACTTGATTGTCAATACGTTAGTCCTTTCTGGTAGTCCTTCAGTCCATATAGTTGTTCTCAGAAGATTTCAGTGATTTGCTAGCTTTTCCTGTAGTTGATAAATCCTGTAATTGGTCCTGTTGTTGGAAAAAGGTATCTTCCTTTTACAAAAAAAAAATATATTTGTAGTTTATGATAAGTAGATTAAAAAAAATAGTACATTTAGGGTGGGTTGCACCAATGTGGATTAAACCTTGATTTAACCCAGGTTAAGAGTTATCTATTAATCCTGTTGTACCAAAATGCAAACCTAGTTTTAAATAAGTCCTAGTTAAATCTAATACTTGTTCTAAACTAAGTTTAATTTTGACTTTTGACCAAGATCGAATGTAATGTTGTTGTTCCATTGTTTGAAAAACAAATTTAAATGTAGTTTTGGGATTAAATCTAAACTGCTGCTGGAGGAGGATTAAGTTAATTAAATATCAGTGTATGCACTTTATTTTAGATGGTGATCAAACAGTTTAGCTCCTGTGGCTTATCATGTTTGTTAAACTCAACTAGCTAGCTAACTCATTTGGCAAAAAAGTGCAATTAATTTCATCCTTAGCCCAGGGGTGATTTTAGGATTTGAAGACATTAGGGGTTTAGCCCAAAGGCAGGGGCATCCTCCCCCATCCAAAGAATGAAGTCATTTCAACAGCTAAATGCATGAATTTGGTATACTTTTAGATGAACAATGACAGATTAGATATTTTTCAGGTAACTTGTACCTTCCCACCTGCCACAGCAGAAACTGACAGTACTAAGTTACAGTAGCTACTGTGGGTTTCTCTACTCTGGAACACTCTCTACTCTCTACTCTGGAACACATACATCTACGGTGTATTGTCAAAAACCTCCATACCACTCAACAACTTCAAACATAAACTCTGACCTGTCCAATGAGCCAAACTGATTAAAGAATCCCACAGTACCCAAAACACCCTCTCTCGCACATGCACACACACACTCTGTGTTGTCCGTTGCTGTCTCTTAGTCTTCTATGTTACGGTCTCTTTTGTTTACCATCCTTTCTCATCCTGTCCTGGTTGTGTATATAGTGTAAAAGTAAACAATTGTTTTAATAGAAATTTCACATCATTTTTCACATCATCTGCAAGTTCTTTGTAAACCATGTTTGACTTTTTCACTGTCTGTATTTCGCTTGTTATAATTTGTGCAAATAAGTCAAACAAATTAGAATCTATAGAGCAGCTTGAAATGATAGTCTACTGTGTGCTCAACCCACTTCTGTTCTCTCTCCCTCCCTTCTGTCACTTTCTCTGTGTCTTGCCTGTTGCTGTCTGTGTCTTGTCTGTTGCTGTCTTATGTTCTTGTTTGTTACAGTCTCCTTTGTTTATAATCTTCTGTTATGGAATGTTCAGTTTTTCTCGTGTCTCTCTCCATCATATCCTATTCCTCTGTTGCAGTCTCCGTGTCTTGTCTGGTGTGTCTCTCTCCATCATATCCTACTCTTCTGTTGCTGTCTCTGTGTCTTGTCTGGTGTGTCTTTCTCCATCATATCCTACTCTCCTGTTGCTATGTCTGTGTCTTGTCTAGTGTGTCTTTAGTTTTGCAATCCAAAACAGTCAATGGGATACTGGGGTAGGTTAACTTGTTTTGGGCCGGTGTCTGGGTCACCTAAATCATCCTCTTGCCTACCAGTTGCCCCTGGCTGCTGCTGTTCTAAGTGCTCCACTGGCTGTTCTCATCTATCCCTGTCCTTGGCTCATCTGCAAGGTAGAAGGACACCATGTCATTTGTTAGTTTTAAAGGGCGACTGCACTTCCTGTTTTGTCTTCGTTTTAGATTTAGTACATTAAGAGACGCTAGCTGCCATGACTGAATTCAAACGTGATTTGGTTTCGGGGTGTGGTTTGATGGGAGTGTCTTGCGTGTTTGCAGGTGGGAAGAGTTAGCCAAATGATTACGCCAATTATTTTCGGCTGGTGTGCGATCTGACTCTGATAGCCTATCTTCTGGGCTAGTTAGGGACTCAATAAATTACATGGGACAATATTTTTTAGTTGTCTTATTAAATGCTTTCGATATTTGAATAGTTGGTTTGAGGTTTTTAAGTCATTGAAATTTGGAACATTTTCCCATGTACATTGTGTAATTTACCGATGGTACCTAAACTAGCCCCATAGGGATATCCAAAGTGAACCCAAATTTACCACATGCATTATGGACGTTTCACATTCTGCTGCACTCCGAAGTGATATTTACTTGTATGCTGCCAGTTGTGTTTATGTCGGCAGAATTTAAACAAACCCAACCTTAATTTACGTTGTGATGCAGTCACTTGCACATGTCTAGCAGAACTTAGTGTTACATTTTTTTAAATATATTTGAGATTCTTCAAAGTAGCCACCTTTTGCCTTGATGACAGCTTTGCACAGTCTTGGCATTCTCTCAACCAGCTTCACTTTTCCAACAGTCTTGAAGGTGTCCCACATATGGTTGGCTGCTTTTCATTCACTCTGCGGTCCTACTCATCCCAAATCATCTCAATTGGGTTGAGTTCGGGTGATTGTGGAGACCAGGTCATCTGATGCAGCAATCCATCACTCTCCTTCTTGGTCAAATAGCCTTTCATAGCCTGGAGGTGTGTTGGGTCAAATGACTAACTATTTTTATTTTATTTATTTTATTTATTTTCTCTCCAATTCCGTGGTATCCAATTGGTAGTAGTTACAGTCTTGTCTCATCGCTGCAACTCTGGTACAGACTCGGGAGAGGCGAAGGTTGAGAGCCATGCATCCTCCGAAACACAACCCAACCAAGCCACACTGCTTCTTGACACAATGCACATCCAACCCAGAAGCCAGCTGCACCAATGTGTCGGAGGAAACCCCATACACTTGGCAACCTGGTCAGCGTGCACTGCGCCCGGCCTGCCACAGGAGTCGCTAGTGTGCGATGAGACAAGGATATCCCTGCCGGCCAAACCCTCCCTAACCCGGACGACGCTGGGCCAATTGTGCGTCGCTCCATGGACCTCCCGGTCGTGGCCAGCTGCGACAGAGCCTGGGCTCAAACCCAGAATCTCTGGTGACACAGGCCTTAGACCACTGCGCCACCCGGGAGGCTCATGATGATAGACCAACTAAGCACAAACCAGATGGGATGGCATATCGCTGCAGAATGCTGTGGTAGCCATGCTGGTGAAGTGTGCCTTGAATTCGAAATAAATCACTGACAGTGTCACCAGCAAAGCACCCCCACACCATCACACCTCCTCCTCCATCCTTCACGGTGGGAAGCACACATGCAGAGTTCATCCGTTCACCTATTCTGCGTCTCACAAAAACATGATGGTCTCAAATTTTGACATATTTCCACCGGTCTAATGTCCATTACTCGTGTTTCTTGGCCCAAGCAAGTCTCTTCTTATTATTGGTGTCCTTTAGTAGTGGTTTCTCTGCAGCAATTCGACCATGAAGGTCGGATTCACAGTTTCCTCTGAACAGTTGATGTTTAGATGTGTCTGTTACTTGTGAAGCATTTATTTGGGCTGCAATCTGAGGTGCAGTTAACTCTAATGAACTTATCCTCTGCAGCAGATGTAACTCTGGGTCTTCCTTTCCTGTGGCGGTCCTCATGAGAGACAGTTTCATCATAGCACTTGATGTTTTTTGCAACTGCACTTGAAGATACTTTCTAAGTTTTAGAAATTTTCCAGATTGACTGAGGTTAAAGTAATGACGGACTGTAATTTCTCTTTGCTTATTTGAGCTGTTCTTTCAATAATATGGACTTGGTCTTTTTCCAAATAGGGCTATCTTCTGTATACCACCCCTACCTTGTTACAGCACAACTGATTGGCTAAGTAAAGAAATTTCACACATTCACTTTTAACAAGGTGCACCTGTTAATCGAAATGCATTCCAGATGAATACCTCATGAAACTGGTTGAGAGAATGTCAAGAGTTTGCAAAGCTGTCATCAGCTGTCATCAGCAAAGGCTGGTTACTTTGAAGAATCTCAAATATAAAATATAATTTGATTTGTTTAACACCTTTTTGGTTGCTTCATGATTCCATATGTGTTATTTCATAGTTTTGATGTCTTCACTATTATTCTACTATGTAGAAAAGAGTAAAGATAAAGAAAAACCATAGACTGAGTAGGTGTGTCCAAACTTTTGACTGGTACTGTATGTTATGTTATATAGACATTATGGACTGTATATGGATAGAATATATAGTATTTCTGTAGAATACGTGGATAGAATCGTATATCTCAGCAATAATTGAATAGGATGGACTTGACTAGAATACAGTATATACAGTGGGGTAAAAAAGTATTTAGTCAGCCACCAATTGTGCAAGTTCTCCCACTTAAAAAGATGAGAGAGGCCTGTAATTTTCATCATGGGTACACTTCAACTATGACAGACAAAATGAGGAAAAAAAATCCAGAAAATCACATTGTAGGATTTTTTATGAATGTATTTGCAAATTATGGTGGAAAATAAGTATTTGGTCAATAACAAAAGTTTCTCAATACTTTGTCATTGCCAACAAAGGGTATATAACAGAGGTCAAACGTTTTCTGTATGTCTTCACAAGGTTTTCACACATTGGTATTTTGACCCATTCCTCCATGCAGATCTCCTCTAGAGCAGTGATGTTTTGGGGCTGTTGCTGGGTAACATGGACTTTCAACTCCCTCCAAAGATTTTCTATGGGGTTGAGATCTGGAGACTGGCTAGGCCACTCCAGGACCTTGAAATGCTACTTAAGAAGCCACTCCTTCGTTGCCCGGGCGGTGTGTTTGGGATCATTGTCATGCTGAAAGATCCAGCCACCTTTCATCTTCAATGCCCTTGCTGATAGAAGGTTTTCACTCAAAATCTCACGATACATGGCCCCATTCATTCTTTCCTTTACACGGATCAGTCGTCCTGGTCCCTTTGCAGAAAAACGGCCCCAAAGCATGATGTTTCCACCCCCATGCTTCACAGTAGGTATGGTGTTCTTTGGATGCAACTCAGCATTCTTTGTCCTCCAAACACGACGAGTTGAGTTTTTACCAAAAAGTTATATTTTGTTTTCATCTGACCATATTTTGTTTTCATCTGACCATATGGCATTCTCCCAATCTTCTTCTGGATCATCCAAATGCTCTCTAGCAAACTTCAGACGGGCCTGGACATGTATTGGTTTGAGCAGGGGGACACGTCTGGCACTGCAGGATTTGAGTCCCTGGCGGCGTAGTGTGTTACTGATGGTAGGCTTTGTTACGTTGGTCCCAGCTCTCTGTAGGTCATTCACTAGGTCTCCCCATGTGGTTCTGGGACTTTTGCTCACCGTTCTTGTGATCATTTTGACCCCACGGGGTGAGATCTTGCATGGAGCCCCAGATCGAGGGAGATTATCAGTGGTCTTGTATGTCTTCCATTTCCTAATAATTGCTCCCACAGTTTATTTCTTCAAACCAAGCTGCTTACCTATTGCAGATTCAGTCTTCCCAGCCTGGTGCAGGTCTACAATTTTGTTTCTGGTGTCCTTTGACAGCTCTTTGGTCTTGGCCATAGTGAAGTTTGGAGTGTGACTGTTTGAGGTTGTGGACAGGTGTCTTTTATACTGATAACAAGTTCAAACAGGTGCCATTAATACAGGTAACGAGTGGAGGACAGAGGAGCCTCTTAAAGAAGAAGTTACAGGTCTGTGAGAGCCTGAAATCTTGCTTGTTTGTAGGTGACCAAATACTTATTTTCCACCATAATTTGCAAATAAATTCATAAAAAATCCTACAATGTGATTTTCTGGATTTTTTTCTCTCATTTTGTCTGTCATAGTTGAAGTGTACCTATGATGAAAATTACAGGCCTCATCTTTTTAAGTGGGAGAACTTGCACAATTGGTGGCTGACTAAATACTTTTTTGCCCCACTGTACATATTAAATAGGTGAAACAGTATGTAAACCGTATGAAGTTGTGCCTCCTTCAACACTCTGTCTGTGTGGGGGGACCATTTCAGATTGTCATCGATGTGCACCCCGAGGAACTTGAAGATTTTCACCTTCTCCACTGCGGCCCCGTCGTTGTGGATGGGGGCGGGCTCGCTCTGCTGTCTCCTGAAGTCCACGATCAGCTTCTTCACTTTGACTTTGAGGGAGAGGTTATTTTCCCAACACCACTCCGCCAGGGCCCTCACTTCCTCCCTGTAGGCTGTCTCGTTGTTGTTGGTAATCAGGACTAACACTGTTGTCTCATCTGCAAACTTGATGATTGAGTTGAAGGCGAGCCACACTGTCGTGGGTGAACAGGGATTACAGGAATGGGCTGAGCACGCACCCTTGTGGGGCCCTGTGTTGAGGATCAGGAGGTGTTGTTGCCTACCTTCACCACCTGGGTGCAGCCCGTCAGCAAGTCCAGGAATCAGTTGCACAAGGTGGGATTCAGACCCAGCGCCCCAAGCTTAATGATGAGCTTGGAGTGTACAATGGTGTTGAAGGCTGAGCTGTAGTCAATGAACAGCATTCTTACATAGGTTTTCCTTTTGTCCAGATGGGATAGGGCAGTGTGCAGTGCGATGGCAATTACATCATCGTGGATCTATTGGGGTGGTATGCAAATTGCAGTGGGAATAGGGTGTCGGGTAATATGATCCTTAACTAGCCTCTCAAAGCACTTCATGATAACATTAGTGAGTGCTACGTGGCGATAGTCGTTTAGGTCAGTTACCTTTTTGTTTTTTGGGTACAGGAACAATGGTGGACATCTTGAAGCAAGTGAGGGCAACAGACTGCGAAAGGGAGAGATTGACTATATCCGTAACCACTCCAGCCAGCTGGTCTACGTTTGTTCTGAGGATACTGCTAGGGATGTAGTCTGGGCGGCAGCCTTGCGAGGGTTAACACACGTAAATGTCTTACTAAAGTCGGCCATGGAGAACGAGAGCTCACATTGTGTTAGGAAACTTTGCAGTATTTCATTTTTTTATGTATTTTCTCTTACATTGTTACCCCAGAAAATCTTTAATGTTATTGCATACAGTCGGGAAGAAGTATTGGATATCAGAGCGACGTCAACTTACCAGCACTACGACCAGGAAAACCACTTTCCCAAAGCGGATCCTTCGTTCTCACCACCCAGGGCATTTGAACTGATCACAGAGGCCGACCCAAAACAACGACGCCGGAGAAGAGGAAGACTCAGTGGTCTTCTGGTCAGACTTCAGAGGTGTGCACACCACCCATCGCTTCCAAGTGTATTACTCGCTAATGTCCAGTTCCTAGATAATAAGGTCGATGAAATGTAAAGAAAAACGTAAGGGTTCACGTAATAGAGCAACACATCCCCAAAAAGAGTTTGCCCGTAGAATTGATATAAGACCTCAATGATTAATTTAATTTAAATAAGTTCTACCAGCTAATTTGAGATTTTTAGATGACAACTTTTGAGGACACATCATTTAAGGGCCTGTGTTTTCAACAAAGCTGGCCATCTTTTCCCCACTCTTTCTGGCTGCCCTCCCCCTTCCCTTCTACATTCATGTTTGTTTATTTGTCATATATATTGACACCCAATATTTGCTCTTTGCTATACTTCAGACTCTGACAGAGTGACTGGCATTTGGCTGAATGATGACATTGACATCTAACCAGTGCTGTGGGGGAGGGGTCATGGGATGTGATTGGTCCACTGTGTTGTGAAATCTTGACCAATCACAGGAGCTACCATGTCACACCAGGGGCTTTTCCAGGGCCAACTACTGGGCTTCCACTAGATTCCACAGCCACAAAGTCAAAATTTAGATCTGGTCTAATCCAAGGCTTATTTAAACCATGTTTGTGCAACACACCATGAGAGTGTATTCTGTATATTTAGAAATTCTTCATTTGAACACAAATCAGGTTTCTATCAGGAGCTCATTCTCACATTATTATTAATAGATATATAAAACATCATAACTGTTTTAGCTTTATGCTGTTGCAGAGCCTATACATACAGTATAATTACACTTGATGCCATTACAGAACATAAATGCCAAGATTTGATTTGATTTGATTTGATTTGAAGCTCAGGGAACATAAAGCCATATGAAAGGTGAGAATGACTATCAACCAGCCTCTTGAGCTCCATGCCTGAGTGAAGTAGGTTTAATGATATAAAGAGCCAGTGGTTCAAAGCTGTCGTGCCTGTGGTGGTCGATGTGGTGTCATGTCACCACCATCAGTACCTCAGCTGACACATTAGAGACAACTTAATGACAGCCTTCTCTCTCTCTCTCTCTCTCTCTCTCTCTCGTGTACACCCACGCCCACACTTACTGTGGAGAGGGCCTCACCATCTCGGCTCCCTGCTCAGGAGGGTGTCACCAGATGAGGGGACACTTCGGATGGGTCTAATGTCACTTAATGTTGTGGTATGAAGGCTTCTCTTAATTAGCTAGTGAGTCTGATTACTTTGACGGCAACAGAGAGGGCAATAAAGGAGGGCTCCTTCAAATACGTGTCACAGTGGTCTCCCGACCGCGCCTGTCTCAGCCTGCAGTATTTAAGCTGCGATAGTTTGTGTCGGTGGGCTAGGGTCAGTCTGTTATATCTGGAGTATTTCACCTGTGTTATCCGGTGTCCTGTGTGAATTTAAGTATGCTTCCTCTAATTCTCTCTCCTTCCCTCCCCTCCCGGAAGACCTGAGCCCTGGGACCATGCCTCAGGACTACCTGGCCTGATGACTCCTTGCTGTCCCCAATCCAGCTGGTTGTGCAGCTGCTCCAGTTTCAACTGTTCTGCCTGCGGCTATGGAACCCTGACCACTTCACCGGACGTGCTACTCTCTACCGCACCTGCTGTCTCTAATTCTGAATGCTCAGCTATGAAAAGCCAACTGACATTTCCTCATGAATTGCTGACCTGTTGCACCCTCTACAACCACTGTGATTATTATTATTATTATTACTATTTGACCCTGCTGGTCATCTATGAACGTTTGAGCATCTTGGCCATGTACTGTTATAATCTCAACCCGGCACAGCCAGAAGAGGATTGACCACCCCTCAGAGCCGTTCCTCTCTGTTTCTTCCTAGGTTCCTGCCTTTGCAGGGAGTTTATCCAAGCCACCTTGCTTCTACACCTGCATTGCTTGCTGTTTGGGGTTTTAGGCTGGTTTTCTGCATAGCACTTTGTGCCATCTGCTGATGTAAAAAGGGCTTTATGAATACATTTGATTGATTTGCTTTTCTCCTTTATTATAGGAGTTGGAGTGTGAGGCAGGCGATCTAATGACCTCTCTGTGATCCCCAACACTGGCTGATGTATGGCGTCACACATCACTGGACTGGTTCCTCTGTTAGTTACAGGTTCACAAAAAAACAGGTATCGGGTGTTCTTAGGCTAGAGTTTTGCAGGAGCTAGACTGGGGAGGAGTACTATCAAATCTAAATAAATGATTGTTTGCTTGTGTCTAGTATTCTCCCGCTCTCGCACATTACTTTTCTAAACAAAGCAATTTCAAATGTTGTCCTCTGATATTGACTGAACCTTTAGGACAGTGAGAGATTACACTTATTAGTGGAATTAATCAATATTCCCCCAGTGATTATAATTGCAGGGGGAGGGAATTACGGCTTTGATTGAGTGTGATTATTTTCCAGACTCTAACTGCCAATGGCTGGTTTAAGCACCTTTACTCAGGGATGATCAAAGCCAGCCGCTGTGATAGTAGGCCATGCCAGTCAACACAAATCTCATCAGGCAAAAGTAATCGTGACAGAAGCGATGAGACAGTGGATGCATACTAAGAACATTCTGGTTGATTGACACATGGCAGAGCAGAAAGGCTTATTCGATAAGCATAATGTATATTATAGTGCTGTAATTCATTTGACATTGGTATCACTTTGTTGTTTTATGTATCCATCCACTATACTTTTATATTTTTGGGGGAAGTTTTTTTGTATGACACAGGAAGCTGTAGAGGCTATGCACCTCAGAATGTGAATCAAAGCAGCTCACTGACTTGCATAGCATTACCCTTGCTTAAGTGTTATCCAGGATCTACAGTTCGTTCCAGCTTCAGATGTTATCAGTAGTCATAACGGCCTACAGAGAAGTCGTGACAATCCCAGAAATGTTTTTTTCTTTATTCTCAGACCAGGCTGAAATGTAATTCTGGTCTTTGCAGTTAAAGTACACCACTCAAAACCAACAAAAAAAATTTCACACTCTATGATTTATTCAGCATTAAAAGGCAATGTAACTTTTTGGCCTTTTCATTATTTACACTAGTTAATTATGAAACATTCATGTATCTTTATTCTCAAAAGCCCAACAGATGGGCTGGTTGATCTGAATTTAATACATCAGGCACAGTTCCTCTGTGTTATCCTGGCTGAAGCCCACCTTCATATTTCATCAATGAGAGTTGCAAGAAGATCATTGTTCATGAGTTACTGTTTAACAAAAATCACATTTGCATGGCTCACAATAAAGCATGTATCTAGGTAAAGACGACCATATTAAGATTATTTTTGAAGACAGAAAATAACCACCACAGATTAATGATTAAACCTTATTCCTTCAGTAATCCATATGTAGTCCGCAAAAGATTGTCTGTATACAATTATTCAAGCTATTTTGGATGGGGACAGGCTGCTTGGGGGATACAACTCAAGAGATCCACAGGAACAAATTGACATCAACTTACATTTCAGGTTTGGGTGTGCATTTAGTAATTCAAACCTACAGGGCAATCATTTAAATGATCAGAACAATGGTTTAAAAGCTGCCTGCCACCTATGAACATAAGATGTGTTTTTGCCTCTTGTTGTCATAGGGTTCTCAGTTATGGTTCCGAATTCACATGCAGTGAAGCATGAAGCTAGATTTTTTAAAACATTATTATTTCACTTGCTCTGGACAAGGAATTCCGAAAGTGAATCTCTCCCAAAGTGAAATCATTCCGGAGACATGACAGTAAGCTTGTTCCTTTAGATCATGTCTAGTTCAGGTTGAGAAACAATCGGGTCAGTCTATCTCTGTCTTTCGCTCTCTCTCCCGCTCTCTATTGTTGTGGCTCATGTGTGAGAGGAGGGAGCGAGGCTCTGATGAGAGTTGTTGGTTTACCCACCATTGGCTTTGTTAATGAAAAATGCTCCATGCCAGAGAAATGATCAAATATGTAATCTAATTAATGGGAAGGTCTGCTGTAGGTCCACTGTACTGTAGTTATTTTCTTCATTCTGTCCATATGGCAATTTTTTTCCAAATCAACAGTTGAGAGATAGAGAGTGTGGGGTGACTCTCTCAGTAGTCTCTACAAACACCCTCCCTCTAGCACGTTAATTAGCCTGTCCCTCTTCTTCTAGAACAAAGAGAGAAGATGCTCCCCTGCTTGGAATGGGAATAGGGGACACATCTTTGTTTGCGTAGGATTAAGCATCAGAATTAAAATTAAATTCCAACATGTTTTTATAACACTGAATAAGGTGAAAAGTGATTTCCATAAAATGCAAATTTCATTCCTTCTCTTTGTCCCAAATCCTAAAATGTGAATGTACCAGTGTTTTACTGCACAGTGGTACAGGGAGCCGTTAGTCATGCTCCACAAATTGGGAATGATACACCGTGGTGAGCAAGGGCACTGATTGAAGGATAAGGACAGCCCAACGTGTGAATAAGCCCTCTATGTCACTTCTGCTAAAAAGTAAAACAAGTCCAACAAAGTCAACTAAAGAAGAGTCAGAACTTGTCACCCTTAACTTTTTGTTTGTGCCAGTGTTTTTTCCTGTGCAGGGTAAAGGTTGTCTTGACTTGATGTGATGTCCGTGTAAAATTGCGTCATTGTGGACAGGGTCTATGCAACAGATGGAGGAGGGTAGTTGGACCTTTCTCTTCACAACTAGAACAGGGATGATCAACTACAGTGCCTTCAGAAAGTATTCATACCCCTTGAATTATTCCACATTTTGTTGTGTTACAGCCTGAATTCAAAACTGATTTTTACTATTTTCTACATTCTAGAATAATAGTGAAGACATCAAAACTATGAAACAACACATATGGAATCACGAAGTAACCAAAAAAGTATTAAACAAATCAAAATATATTTTATATAGGAGATTCTTCAAAGTAGCCACCCTTTGCCTTGATGACAGCTTTGCACACTCTTGGCATTCTCTCAACCAGCTTCACCCGGAACGCTTTTCCAACAGTCTTGAAGGAGTTTCCACATATGCTGAGCACTTGTTGGCTGCTTTTCATTCACTCTGCTGTCCAACTCATCCCAAACCATCTATATTGGGTTGAGGTCAGGTGACTGTGGAGGCCAGGTCATCTGATACAGTACTCCATCACTCTCCTTCTTGGTCAAATGTCCCTTACACAGCCTGGAGGTGTGTTGGGTCATTGTCCTGTTGAAAAACAAACAATAGACCCACTATGCGCAAACCAGATGTGATGGTGTATCGCTGCAGAATGCTGTGGTAGCCATGCTGGTTAATTGTGCCTTGAATTCTAAGTAAATCACTGACAGTGTCACCAGCAAAGCACCCCAAACCATCACATCTCCTCCATGCTTCACGATGGGAACTACACATGCAGAGATCATCCGTTCACCTACTCTGTGTCTCAAATTTGGACTCATCAGACCAAAGGACAGATTTCCATCGGTCTAATATCCATTGCTTGAAGAAACTTTCATAGTTCTTGAAATCTTAGGAATTGACTGACCTTCATGTCTTAAAGTAATGAAGTCTTTGCTTATTTGAGCTGTTTGTACCATAATATGGACTTTATGGTGTTTTAACAGATAGGGCTATCTTCTGTGTACCACCCCTACCTTGTCACAACACAACTGATTGGCTCAAATGCATTAAGAAGGAAATAAATTCCACAAATGAACTTTTGACAAGGCACACTTGTTAATTGAAATGCATTCCAGGTGACTACCTCATGAAGCTGGTTGAGAGAATGCCAAAAGATGTCATCAAGGAAAAGGGTGGCTACTTTGAAGATTATCAAGTCTAAAATATACTGTATTTTGATTTGTTTAACACTTTTTTGGTTCTGACATGATTCCCTATGTGTTATTTCATATTTTTGATGTATTCACTATTATTCTTCAATGTTGAAAATAGTAAAATAAAGAAAAACCTGAGTAGGTCTGTCCAAACTTTTGACTGGTACTGTGCACACAATACCCCATAATGACAAAGTGAAAACATGTTTTCAAATGTTTGCACACCCCTGAGTCAATACTTTGTAGAAGCATATTGGGCAGGGATTACAGTCTTTTTGAGTACATTTCTAAGAGCTTTCCACACCTGGATTGTGCAACATATGCCCATTATTCTTTTCAAAATTATTCAAGCTGTGTCAAATTGGTTGTAGCTCATTGCTAGACAACCAATTTAAGGTTTTGCCATAGATTTTCCAGTAGATTTCAATTAAATATATAACTCTGGCACTGAGGAAAATTCACTGTCTTCTTGGTAAGCAACTCCAGTGTATATTTGGCCTTTTGTGTTGGGTTATCTCCTAGTTTCTGATAGAAAGCAGACTGAACCAGGTTTTCCTCCTGGATTTTGCCTGTGTTTTGCCTCATTCCATTTATTTTTTATCCTGAAATACTCCCCAATCGTTAACGATTATAAGCACAACATAATATGATGCAGCCACCACTATGCTTCAAAATATGGAGAATGGTACTCAGTAATGTGTTGTATTGGACTTGCCCCAAACATAACACTTTGTATTCTGGATAAAAAGACTAGAAAGTACAGGGAGTGAATATTTAATAAATAACAGACATGAAACAGAACACGGACATCATCTGGACAAGGGAAACACATAATAACAAATTGACCACAAGAAGCCCAAACCGATATAATATTTGACTAAAACATGATCATGTATACGATCAGATGTGTCACTCTATTATGAGTGGGAATAAAAATCACTTGGAGATAGTTTAGTAACCTTGCTGTAGAATATTCAAGGATTGACTGCTGCTTCATTTAAATATTATTTTAATTCCAGACGTCAAATACTGTATAATCACCTCTAATTATCTAGCCAGTGTTTTTTAATTTTTTTTATTGTTTCACAATTGGAGTTTGTGTAATGTCTGACGTAATCTTCAGAATAACGTACTTCTAAAGTTACAGTAGCCTAAATGTGGGGTGTGTGACTGTGCCACCATTAAAGATGCATGGCTGATGCTGCAGTGTTGGTGGGGAACAGGTGGTGGCAGACCCTCTGGTCTATGTATGGATGGGAGAGGGGAATGTAAGAACAGTAGAACAAATGAGCTGCTTACCTCATCGCCCTCAGTGGAGCTGTCCTCTCCTCTACCGCAAAGCCCAAGTTGTTTCAAAGTTCAAATGAAACCATAAAGCACATTTTCCTTCTTAGTTTACCGCTACTTTGTATGGTGCATTATAGGCTAAGATTTTCCCCCAAATTTGTTTTGTACCAAGCTAGAGGGTAACAGCTCCATCTCCAATAGATTTATGAGCAACTCATGTCATGTCTATGGATATCATGCCAATCATTTCAATAATGCTTCTCTGTAAATTATCAGAGGATCTCTGCTAACATATTTCCTCCCAGTTGAATAACGAGCAAATATGTAATCATATGTTGGCAATCTTATCCAAAAGGTGAAGCTGTGAAATTGGGGCAATTAGTTTGAGCATCACCCTCAGTTATTCCTAATGATGAGTTTTAACTGTTCTTTGCCTCTAACTGTGCTGTGAGTAAAATATCCAAGTCCCTATGAATGTACTCATAGTGTAATACAACACATACTAACTAGTCCTAACACTGAAACTGAGTGAATCATTGGGAAAAGGAGAACCAGCTTCTTCAACAGGGCAGGAATGGCAGAACACAATTATATACTCACTGCTCTACCAATGATACAAATATTAGGTTACTTATGCCTGGGTGGGATGGGGGGGCATTTTTCGAGGACATGTTTTTTTCACTGTCTTGCTAGCTTTCTGGAAGCTGCTACAAAGAAAAGCTCAAACTTATATAAACATGATTTGGAATGAGATATTTTTAACTTGGTGTTCAGCTAAAAGATCCAGACTCCAACTAAATGAAATGTGGTCTCATGACAACATTGTTGTCTCTTTGCTTGTCAGTTCACTGTGGCTTGTGAAAGTGAGGTGATCGGATATGGTCCATTGTCTATGTGGCAACCATACAGCAGAAATCTAGAGAGACAGTGACCCTTGTCTCTGGTGTATCCTGTAGACCAGACCACACAGAGGATTGAGGTGTGGAACTGGGGCAGGCTACTGTGACAGCATCACTCTAGAACCGGACCCGAGATCAAGGGGTCTGTCGCAGGTCGACACTGTGGAGAAATCCCTGCCATTGACAGTTGAGTGGAGTGGGATATGTGGTGGCGTGATATGTGCACAGAATCTAGCCGGCGGATCAGTCTTGGATGGCTGGTTGTGGCACCTGTCAGTTCATCCTGCCCTACCTCTCCAACTGCTCCTTCATTACTTGAAACAGCATGTCTGGACAAGTTAGGGCGGCCGTCACTCCAGCATCACAACTCGCTCACAATGAATTCAAACTTTCTTCCTGGAGGACAGACATCCATTGGATGGCCCCGTTGTCAGAAATGATCCATTGTTTTTACATATCTCCTCCATAGTAGTAGTGTGTGCAAGGGTGTAAGTGCTTGCATGGGTGTGAGTCTGTGCCTTTGTCTGAGTTGTGTAAGTGAAACAATGTAGCCTAGGTATTTCATATCATTATGCCAAATGTGTTCATCCGTGATTTTACTGTAACTACCAGCACAATGTCATAGGACATGCTTGGCATTAATCATCCCTATTCCAGAGCACCGCCGGCGGCAAATGTACAGGAAGTGAAAAAAAAAGACCTGTAAATAACATGAGAGAGCGGTGTTATTTAAATTACAGTACAGTACAGAGGTTTCTACAATTCAACCTGTAGTATAATGGCTGTAAAAGCAGTTAGCACTAGTTCGCTGGGCTGTCAGTGATGGATGCCCTGCAGATGTTCCCAGGTACATCTCATTATGCTGTGTACATCGAATAGGTTCACATCTAAAGGTCAGAGAGGACACCACCACCGAAAGAGTTATATTAACATGGAATCCAGTGTTCAGCAGCAAAGCGAGCTCTGGCGGAATTTTAAAAAGGCTCCTTGTCTGCATCCCAAATGGCACTCTCTTCCTTATTTAGTGCACTACTATTGTCAAAAGTAGTACACTATATAGGGAATAGGGTGTAAGACAAGTCTATGATTGCATATTAAAGACTTTTGGAACCTGTAGTTGTGCATCGGTAAAATCTCTTGGAAAGCCAGAAAAGAAGCCATATTACAACCTACGTGTTGTGATAATTGCATTGTTTGCTCTATAACCTGTTAGTTCATATGCCTTGTGACCGTGATATATATATAGGCCTAAAGGCCGAGACAATAAGAAGACAAAGTGGCAGAATAATTTCAACCAGACATTTGTTTTATCACAAAAGTGCAACCTCTGTCCATTGAAGTCCATGAAGCATATTGCATGTAAAAAAAACAGTTACATGACCTACAGCATGGTAAAGCAAGTTAATGTTTCCAACATTTTCAGACCTCTAAAAAAATATTGATTTGGAAACATGGAGAGTTACTGCAAGTCGCGAAGAAAACAGGAGCTGCCTCCACTATTCCAGCACCATTTCAACTTCAACATAATCAAATCACCTATGCTTGGGCCTCCCGGGTGGCGCAGTGGTTAAGGGCGTGTTGTGCCACCAGAGACTCTGGGTTCGCGCCCAGGCTCTGTCGCAACCGGCCGTGACTGGGAGGTCCGTGGGGCGACGCACAAATGGCCCAGCGTTGTCCGGGTTAGGGAGGGTTTGGCCGGTAGGGATATCCTTGTCTCATCGCGTGCCAGCGACTCCTGTGGCGGGCCGGGCACAGTGCATGCTAACCAAGGTCGCCAGGTGCACAGTGTTTCCTCTGACACATTGGTGCGCCTGGCTTCCAGGTTGGATGCGCGCTGTGTTAAGACGCAGTGCGGCTTGGTTGGGTTGTGTATCGGAGGACGCGTGACTTTCGACCTTCGTCTCTCCCGAGCCCGTACGGGGGTTGTAGCGATGAGACAAGATAGTAGCTAACAACAATTGGATACCACGAAATTGGGGAGAAAAAGGGGGTACAAATTCAACAAACAAAAAAATCACCTATGCTTAGTCTACAGTAACAACAAAAAGGTACCAAAAACAATTTCGTCCAATCAACGTAAGCTAAATACGATGTGGCTGTCCATGTTTCTTATTTGTGTGTGTGTTTGTGCATGTTCGTGCAAGTAGAGAACATGTTGACACCATACTTTTAGTGAAAGGCCAATGCCATTCTCTCTTTTGCGTTGACAAAATGGTCTATCACTCTGTCATACAGTACGCACTTTTATTTTTTGTAGTCTTAGCCTGTCTAGCTGAACCCCTTGTCAACAGCCAATGAAATTGCAGGGCGCCAAATACAGATCAACAGAAATCTCATAAATCAAATTTCTCAAACATACAAGTATTAGGCACCATTTTAAAGATACGATTCTCGTTAATCCAGCCACAGTGTCTGATTTTAAAAATGCTTTACAGTGAAAGCTCCACAAACAATTATGTTAGGTCACCACCAACTCACAGAAAAATCCAGCCATGTTTTCAGCCAAAGAGAGGAGTCACAAAAAGCACAAATAGAGAAAATTAATCACTAAATTTTGATGATCTTCATCAGATGACACTCATAGGACTTCTTGTTACACAATACATGTACTGTATGGTTTGTTCGGTAAAGTTCATATTTATCGCCAAAAATCATATTTTACATTGTGTTATGTTCAGTATTTCATGCAGTAATATTGCATGAATTCACATGAATTCACAAAATACTCATTATAAACGTTGATGAAAATAAATTTTTTAGACATAGAAATATAGATACCTTCTCCTTAATGCAACCGCTGTGTCAGATTTTTTAAAAACTTTACGGAAAAAGCATAATCTGAGAACGGCGCTCAGAGCCCAAACCAGCTAGAGAAATATCCGCCATGTTGGGTAGTCAACATTATTCATAAACAGCATTAGAAATATTCACTTACCTTTGACGATCTTCATCAGAATGCACTCCCAGGAATCACAGTTCCACAATAAATGCTTGTTTTGTTCGATAATGTCCATCATTTATGTCCATTTATGTCCAATAGCTTCTTTTGTTAGGGCGTTTGGTAAACAAATCCAAAAGCGCGATCTGGTCCATTCGGACGAAACGTTCAAAAAGTTATATTACAGGTCGAAGAAACTTGTCAAACTAAGTATAGAATCAATCTTTAGGATGTTTTTATCGTAAAAGTTCAATAATGTTCCAACCGGAGAATTCTTGTCAGTGGCACTGTATTGTCCTCAAAGCGAGCAAAAAATTATTTAGTCTGTCTGGGAGCAAGACATCCTGGTCCGCGATGGGGCTGTTTTCTTTTTGTAATCCGTGATTGACTGTAGACCCTGCCACATACCTCTTGTGTCTGAGCCGTTGAATTGCAACTCTACTTTGTCTCTATACTGATGCTTAGCTTGTTTGATTGCCTTTCGGAGGGAATAGCTACACTGTTTGTATTCGGTCATGTTTCTGGTCACCTTGCCCTGCTTAAAAGCAGTGGTTCGCTTTTAGTTTTGCGTGAATGCATCAATCCATGGTTTCTGGTTTGGGAATGTATTAATCGTTGCTGTGGGTATAACATCAGCGATGCACTTTCTAATGAACTCGCTCACCGAATCAACGTATTCATCAATGTTGTTGTTGGACGTGATGCAGAACATGTTCCAATCCACATGATCGAAGCAGTCTTGAAGTGTGGAATCAGATTGGTCGGACCAGCGTTGAACAGCCCTGAGCGCGGGAGCTTCTTGTTTTAGTTTCTGTCTGCAGGCTGGAGTCATGGTCAGCTTTTCCGAAAGGAGGGCGGGGGAGGGCCTTATATGCGTCGCGGAAGTTAGAATAACAATGATCCAGGATTTTACCAGCCCTGGTAGCACAGTCGATATGCTGATAGAATTTAGGGAGTCTTGTTTTCAGATTAGCCTTGTTAAAATCCCCAGCTACAATGAATGCAGCCTCAGGATATGTGGTTTCCAGTTTACATAGAGTAAAATAAAGTTCTTCAGGGCCATCGATGTGTCTGCTTGGGGAGGAATATATACGGCTCTGATTATAATCGAAGAGAATTCCCTTGGTAGATAATGCGGTCGACATTTGATTGTGAGGAATTCTAAATCAGGTGAACAGAAGGACTTGAGTTCCTGTATGTTGTTATGATCACACCATATCTCGTTAATCATAAGGCAAATCCCCCCGCCCCTCTTCTTACCAGAAAGATGCTTTTTTTCTGTCGGCACGATGCGTGAAGAAACCAGCTGGCTGCACCGACTCCGTTAGCGTCTCTCGAGTGAGCCATGTTTCCGTGAAGCAAAGAACATTCTCTGGAATGCTACCCTTGCTGGGATTTCATCAACCTTGTTGTCAAGAGACTGGACATTGGCGAGTAGTATGCTAGGGAGTGGTGCGCGATGTGCCCGTCTCTGGAGCCTGACCAGAAGACCACTTTGTTTGCCCCTCGTTGCTTAGGGTCGCCGGCTGGGATCCAATCCATTGTCCTGGGTGGAAGGCAAAACACAGGATCCGCTTCGGGAGTGTCATATTCCTGGTCATAATGATGGTGAGTTAACTTTGCTCTTATATTCAGTAGTTCCTCCCGACTGTATGTAATGAAACCTAAGATTACCTGGGGTACCAATGTAAGAAATAACATGTAAAAAAACGAAATACTGCATAGTTTCCTAGGAACGCGAAGCGAGGTTTCCATCTCTGTCAGCGCCGGAAGGCTTCAAAGTACTACTGAAGTAGTTTTTTGGGGTGTCTGTACTTTACTTTAATATTTATATTTTTGACAACTTTTACTTTACTCCAAAATAATGTACTTTTTAATCCTTACATTTTCCCTGACACACAATGCTTAGCAGGACAGGCAAATTGTCTAATTCAAGCACATCCCTGGTCATCCCTACTGCCTCTGATCTGGAAGACTCACTGAACACATGCTTAGTTTGTAAATTATGTCTGTGTTGAACTGTGCCTCTGGCTATCCGTAAAATTAAAAAATATATATAAGAAATGTGTATACTTTTACTTTTGATACTTAAGTACATTTCAAACCAAATACTTATAGACTATCACAGAGAGGAAAGATAAATAATTGTATGTGTTTTTTCTTTCAATTTTTGAGGGAAACCTGGCTTCCCTTGGCATCCATGAATACACGCCACTGTTTGGAACTCAATTATGTTGGAATGTCGATTTACAGGTAGTTCAAGTTATTGTGGTCTTGAGATACAGTATACCTACACACATTACATGAACAACTCTCCCAATCCTTCCACCTGCCTGTGAAATAAAATTAAACAAGTTAAAGTTACTGGATCCTCAAGTGTAGTCTGGAGAATATTGGGCATGATCCCAGGCTGCTCGTTATGGCGAACACCTGTCACCATCGTTACGCGCACCTGCACGTCATCAGACTCACCTGGACTCCATCAAATCCTTGATGACCTGCCCTATTTATGTCACTCCCTTTGGTTCCTTCCCCAGGCATTATTGTTCCTGTGTCATGTCTGTGCGTTGTTCATGTTTCTTGTTTTGTATTATGTTGTGTTTATTTATTAAAACACTCACTCCCTGAACTTGCTTCCCGACATTCAGCGCACATCGTTACAGAATAACGCCTCTCCTAAGGGAAGCTTTGGGGAGTGTTTTTTGTGTGTTTTTTTGTGTCAGTGGGAATGATGTCAGATCCGGGAGCCACTACAGACTCTCATGCCTCAGCCAAATCCACAGGCTCCCCTGCCTCCACCAGCTCGTCAGACTTTCATGCCTCAGACGGAACGCCAGGCTCCCCTGTTTCCACTGGCTCGTCAGGCTCTCATGCCTCAGCCGGTCTGTCAGGTTCCAGCACCCCAGCCAGCGACAGGTTCCCGCACTTCAGGAGGGGTGACCGGTCCGCTCCTGATCTCCAGGATCTTCACTTTGGTTGGTGTCCTGCGGCTGGAGCCGAATGCACCGGGGAGGGGGTACCATCACGTGTGCTCCCTCTCCAGCCTCTAGGTTACCAGGCTGCACGTTATGGTGCACACCTGCCACCATCGTTACGCGCACCTGCGCGTCATCAGACTCACCTGCACTAAATAACCTACTTGATGTCACTCCCTTTGGTCCCTTCCCCAGGCGTTATTGTTTCTGTTCCAGTGTCATGTCTGTGCTTTGTTCGTGTTTCTCATTTTGTATTATGTTGCGATTATTTGAGGACACTCACTTCCTGAACTTGCTTCCAACCACTTCCTGATTGGATTTTTCTTAGGCTTTCGCCTGCAATATCAGTTCTGTTATACTTACAGACAATATTTTGTTTTCTATCCTAAGCTGTCAATTATATGCTTATTCTAGGATCTGGTCCTGAGAAATAGGCGGTTTACTTTGTAAACGTTATTTTTCCAAAAGTAAAAATAGTGCACCCTAGTTTCAAGAGGTTAAAGGGGCTAAGGACAACTAGAGGGCAGCAATTATTAATCTCTGGAAAAGCTTGTAGCGAAACCACTGAAAACCTGGTTAAAGGTCCAATGCAGACATTTTTTTTCTCAATTTTGCTAGGAGAGTCTGGGAGTGTAACAAGTGGAGAGGAGGAAAAGGAAAACTAGCAATTCTTCACATAGAGGTTTGGAACTCTTTTTCTTATTGGTCTATTAATTAATTTACTGCCTGGTGATGTCATCAGGCAGGCCAAAACTCCATTCCACAAAGTATTTTCAAACAGCTCTGCACTAAAATGGCATTATCATAATTTTCACAATATTATTCAAACCTCAGTGTGGAAATATACATGAAACACAGGAAATCAAGTTTGACCACACTGGGCCTTTTAAACATCTACTACTAAAAATGTAATGTTATTTGGTCAAATATTCACATCCTAATAATTTATCAGGATTGTTCAGGTCTGTTGTTAAGGTCTCACCTGAGACAATAGAAACCATGTTTCTTTGTCAGTAGCACATCCATCTACCATTCAGATTTTCAACACAGGATATGACCCAGATGCAGACACAGGAGGCGGATAGTTAGATTCTCAGAATATTTATTAGAACAAAGGGGCACACAAAGGGCAGGTCGAGGGCAGGCGGGCTCAGGGTCAGGACAGGCAGAAAGGTCAAAACCGGGAAGACTAGAAAACAAAACTTGAGAACAGGAGAAATGGGAAAAAGACTGACCGGGGTGTCGGCGGCAGAACTCAACAACAAGGGCTGGGTCCAGGATGTTCCTAGTGGGGACCCAGCACCTCTCCTCCGGGCCATAACTCTCCCAATCAACCAGGTACTGGAATCCCCTGCCCCGACGTCGAACACTCAGGAGGCGCCTCACTGTGTACACCGGATGGCCGTCGATGAGAAAATGGGAGACAAAGGTTTAATCCTAGACACATGGAAAGTGCAACAGAAGACAAACAGCAGTGGAGCTAAGGACTTTAGAGATGTGGAAAAGGCCTGAAAAAGCCGGGGGAAAGCTTACAGGTCTCCACTTGGTGGGGCAGATCCCGAGTGGAGAGACATATCCTCTGGCCGAGACGATAGCAGGGAGCGGGTGTCCGGTGGCGGTCCGCCTGTTGCCGATATCTGGAGGTGGTCTTAAGAAGAGCGATTCTCTTCCAGGTACGCCAACAGTGGAGGACGAACATCTGGGCCGAGGATATGCTGACTTCTTCCTCCGGGAAGAGCAGAGGCTGGTAACCCAAGGAACACTCGAAGGCTTGGAGACCAGTGGCTGAGCAGGGAAGGGTGTTGCGGGTGTACTCCACCCACATGAGTTGCTGGCTCCAGGTGGTGGGGTTGGCAGAGACGAGGCAACAAAGTCTTCTCCAGGTCCTGATTGGCTCGTTCCGACTGGCCGTTAGATTGTGGATGAAACCCGGAGGACAGGCTGGCCAATAACGGTGCAGAACGCCTTCCAGAATCGGGATAAGAATTGAGGACCACGATCGGAGGAGACCATATTGACCGGAAGTCCATGGATCTGGAAGACATGCTGTAACATGAGCTGGGCCCTCTCCTTGGCTGAGGGTAACTTGGGAGGGTAATTAAATGGGGGAATTTGGAAAACTTATCCACTACCGTAAGGATGGTGGTGTTGCCATCGGATGGAGAGAGACCAGTGACAAAGTCCAGGGATATATGGGACCAGGGGCGGTAAGGAACTGGCCGTTAGATTTTGTAGGAGGCCAGCTGGAGCTTGCCGCGGAGTCTTATTCTGTGCACACGCAGTGCAGGCGGCGAGGAACGTGCAGGCGACAACAAACGGGCCTTTGGGGTCTGGCTGGGAATGCTGCGCCTTGCAAACCAGGCTCTCGATACCCCAGACAAGTGTAGCTGCTAGACAGGAGGTAGGAAGGATGGTCTCTGGGTCAGACGGTGTAGCTGCGGAGCAATGCTAGTGAGAGAGGGCATTAGGCTTCACATTGTTGGACCCAGGGTGGTAGGGGATTTAAACAAGTGAATAATAGAGCCCAACGAGCCTGCCTTGAGTTGAGGTGCTTGGTGGTACGGAGATATTCCCGATTTTTAGAATCGGTCCACAATAAGGATGGATGTTCCACCCCTTCTAGCCAGTGTCTCCACTTCTCCAGCGCCATCTTGACCGCAAGAAGTTCCTGATTTCCCACGTCATAGTTCCTCTCAGTGGGATTAAGACGATGGGACAGGAAAAGCGCATGGATGCAGCTTTTGGTCCTGGCAGAACGCTGGGACAGAACAGCCCCCATTTCAACACCTGAGGCATCGATCTCCAAGATGGGGGCTTTGGTGAATCGAAGCTTGAGATGCGAAAACGGTCTGCGACCACGTGAATGTTACCTTGGGTGAGGTGGGTGCAGAGAGGGGTGCTATAGCGCCAGATGAAGCAGCGTTAGAAATTAGCAAAACCCAGGAAACGCTGAACCTGCACTCTGGATGTGGGTTGGGGCTATTCCCCCACCACTCTCACCTTGTTAGGATCCATCTGAATGTTCCCTGCAGTGATGATGTATCCCAGAAAAGAGATTCACATTTCTCAGCTTTAACAAATAACTGGTTCTTCAGGAGGCGCTGGAGGACTTGTCGGACGTGGAGAACATGCTCTTGAGCCGAACGGGAAAAGACAAGGATGTCATCAAGATAGACAAACACGAACCGTTTCAACATGTCACTGAGCATGAATTGACCAGGGCCTGGAACACTTCGGGAGAGCTGGTCAGTCCGAATGGCATATCCAGGTACTCATTGTGCCCACATGCCGTGTTAACGGCTGTCTTCCATTCGTCTGCTTCCCGTATCTGAACCAGATGTTAGGAGAAACAGAAAAAACGCTGGTAACACCTGACATAACAAGACAAACTGGCAACAGACAAACAGAAAACACAGGTAATAATAAACAGGGGATAATGGCAAAAAATATGAGACACCTGGTGGGACAAACACAAGACTGGTGAAACAGATCAGGGTGTGACACAGATAGCATTTAGCCATCCACCGCTGGGATTATTTTTATCTGGGTGACTTAATACACTCCCATGAATCCCACTGTGAATTCCTCAAAGGTGTTACATAATTACGGTTTAAGATGCAGCCTATTTTTCACAGGTTATAATATCACATCAGGCAAATGTGATAATGTGCTGAAAACAGGAGCTCCACCAAGATCATTGTTCTACATAATGAAGAGACATTGGGGAGCTGTGATGTTGGATGTTACAGCTTGTTGTCTCCAGTTAGGATTATGTTGATAGAATGATCAAAATACCCTGAACGCATCCATCACAAACCCAGCCTAATTAAAATGCTTGGGAAATAGATTATGGCAAAGGGCACGGGTGTAAGAAACAACCATTTATTTACTCGTTTGGGAGCAGCCTATAGCCAAATAAATGTTGATTTTGACATTCAGTTAATTGCACATAGTGTTTGAATAAGGATTACTGTGTGAACACAGCACATTCTCTCGCATAGGTTAATTGATCAGACATGTGGGAGTGAATCATTGCCTCTGTCAGCTAGTCTCTAGTCTTTATACCCCTCCATCCACATTAGGCATTCACACCCTGTTTAACAACATCACAGCCCTCGCCAGCCACCCAGGCATGTGAGTCAGGTATTGTGTTGTCCACATAACATTGATGTAAATCAAACAGCTATGACGGTGTTGGAATCTAGACAGGATAGTGCCACCTCCAAGGTTATGGTAAGGTTAGGATGAAAATAAGAACGAACGAGAGCATTCAGACAAGAATTGCAATGCTATGTTACTATATTTCAGTCAACTCAGCTGTCTCTCAACAATACCCAGTCCAATATGATAATTGCAGTGTTATGAGTGTGACTTGTTGAAAGATTGCAGGGTTTGTCATTTCCTCTATCTGTGTGGATTTACTTGTCTTGAAATTAGATAATCCACACAGAACATGACCCTTTAGCCAGCCGATCTCTTGACACGAGTACCCTTTGACCATTGAGAAATGGGGTCAATTCTCAAACAAGAAACCTCATGAGCAAAAGCCTAATGGATTTGACAGTACAAACAGACTTCGCTCTTTTTCAAAGAAACAGTCAACAGACAATATTACTAAAGCTTGACACAAGAGGGTTAGAGCCAGTTTGGTATTACAGTGTGGTGAACCATGTCTGTCCAACACGGTTTACTCACATTTCAGATCATCCCCCTCAGCGGTCTCATACAGCAGAGATTTCAATCTAATTTCAGTCAGATCCACTACCTACATTTTGTGCCCCACAACACATAGGATCAATGAGGTTTTTACCCCTAATAGTATTACAGTACAGAGAACTTGCACTTGAACTTTCATTAGACTTCACGCAAAGTCAAGTGTTACACTGCCTACAGATAGAGAGGCATGCAATGTCAGTGTGTTCGTACTATATCCAATTCTATACTTTGTGTATGTTGCAGTAAAGTAAAGTTGAGTGGGCATATTACTTTCATAAATGCTTGGACAAGTGTTATTCTGCACTGCAGCAGGAGATAGAAGAGAATATATTTTGATAGTCTTTGAGAAAGTAAATTGACACTGGACAATTACCAAAAGACAGAAAAGGCCCAAGATATATCCTGTACAGTTTGGGTGAAATTGATAGAAAGAGCTTTGTGAAAACGTTATTTGAAATTCAATTAATAATAGTGTGTTAATGAGAAATAAAAGCCCAGTTTATAATTGTAAAAATTGTTTTACTCAATTATGAAGTCCTTTGGAATGCTGATTTGTTGAATAATATTTCTGGGGATATTTAGTAGGCCTACATTTTTCATGATATAACCATGTGAATTGTTCCCATTTGGTAATCAAGTCAACAGAGAAGAACACATCGTTTTCAAATACGCTTTCTTGTGCTCTAATGATATAGCCAAATTTGTACTGTACAACTGGTGTAGACCTTACAGAGAAATGCTTGCTTACTAACCCTTCCCAACAATGCAGAGTTTAAAGATTAAAAAAAAGAAAATAGTAACACAAGAGGAATAAAATTAAATATCGCCTCGCCTTCAGAAGCAGTGCCTTCAGAAAGTATTCACACCTTTTCACTTGTTCCACTTTTTGTTGTGTTATAGCCTGAATTAGAAATCTATTAAAATTATATTTTTTGTCACTGGCCTACACATAATATCCCATAATTTCAAAGTGGAATTATGTTTTTCAAAATGTGTAAATATTAATAAAAAATTGAAAACTGAAATGTGGAGAGTCAATAAGTATTGTATAGGCAAGCCTAAATACACTATATATAAAAAAGTATGTGGACACCCCTTTCAAAATAGTGGAGTCTGCTATTTTAGCCACACCCATTGCTGATAGGTGTATAAAATTGAGCACATAGCCATACAATCTCCATAGACACACATTGGCAGTAGGATGGCCTTACTAAAGAGCTCAGTGATTTTAAACATGGCACCGTCACAGGATGCCACCTTTCCAACAAGTCAGTTCATCAAATTTCACCCTGCTACAGCTGCCCCGGTCAACTGAAAGTGATGTTATTGTGAAGTGGAAACATATAGGAGCAACAATGGCTCAGCCGCGATGCGGTAGGCCACACAAGCTCACAGAACGGGACCATTGAGGGCTGAAGCGTGTCTGTCCTCAATTGCAACACTCACTACTGAGTTCCAAACTGCCTCTGGAAGCAACACCAGCACAAGAACTGTTCGTCAGGAGCTTCATGAAATGGGTTTCCATGGTCGAGCAGCCGCACACAAGCCTAAGATCACCAATGCCAAGCGTCGGCTGGAGTGATATAAAATAAAGCTTGCCGCCATTAGACTCTGGAGCCATGGAAACGCATTCTCTTCACCATCTGGCAGTCCGACAGACAAATCTGGGTTTGGCGGATGCCAGGAGAATGCTACCTGCCTCAAAGCATAGTGCCAACTGTAAAGTTTGGTGGAGGAGGAATAAATGTCTGGGACTGTTTTTCATGACTTCGGACTAGGCCCCTTAGTTCCAGTGAAGGGAAATCTTAATTCTATAGCATATAATGACATTCTAGACGATTCTCTGCTTCCAACTTTGTGACAACAGTCTGGGCAAAGCTCTTTCCTGTTTCAGCATGACAATACCCCCATTCAGAAAGCGAGGTTCGTACAGAAATGGTTTGTCGAGATTGGTGTGGAAGAACTTGACTGGTCTGCACAGAGCCCTGACCTCAAGCCCATCGAACACCTTTGGGATGAATTAGAACGCCAACTGTGAGCCAGGCCTAATCACCCAACATCAGTGCCTGACCTCACTAATGCTGAATGGCTGAATGAAAACAAGTCCCCGCAGCAATTTTTCAACATCTAGTGGAAACCGTTCCCAGAAGAGTAGAGGCTATAGCAGCAAAGGTGGGACCAACTCCATATTAATGCCCATGATTTCAGAATGAGATGTTCGACGAGCAGGCGACCACATATTTTTGGTCATTTAGTGTAAGTTCAGGAATAAAGATCCAAAAAATAATTTGCAAGGACTCACTCAATGCAATAATAGTGTTTAACATGATATTTGAATGACTACTTAATCTTTGTACCCCACACATTCAATTATCTGTAAGGTCCCTCAGTTGAGATGTGAATTTCAAACACAGATTCAACCACAAAGACCAGGGAGATTTTCCAATGCCTCGCAAAGAAGGGCACATATTGGTAGATGGGTTTAAAAAAAAAGCATCTGCATCATGTTATAGGTATGCTTGTAATCGTTAAGGACTGAGGAGTTTTTCAGGATTAAAAACATTATGGAATGGAGGTAAGCACAGGCAAAATCCTAGAGGAAAACCTGGTTCAGTCTGCTCTCCACAAAACACTGGGAGATGAATTTACCTTTCAGCAGGACATTAAACTAAAACACAAGGCCAAATATACAATTGATTTGCTTACCAAGAAGACAGTGAATGTTCCGGAGTGCCCGAGTTACAGTTTTGATTTAAATCTGCTTGAAAATATATTACAAGACCTGAAAATGGTTGGCTAGCAATGAGCAACAACTCATTTGATAGAGCTTGATGAATGTTGAAAAGAATAATGGGCAAATGTTGCACAAACCAGGTGTGGAAAGCTCTTAGAGACTTACACAGAAAGACTCACAGCTGTAATCGCTGCCAAAGGTGATTCGAACATGTATTGGCTCAGGGGGTTGAATACTTATCTAATCAGTGCATTCGGGAAGCATTAAGACCCCTTCACTTTTTCCAAATTTTGTTACATAACAACCATATTCTAAAATGGATTAAATTTGTAGGAAAAAAATGCAGCGATTTACACACAATAACCCATAATTACAAAGCAAAAACAAGTTTAGAATTGTTTTGCAAATTATATGTTTTTTTGTGGAAATATCACATTAACATAAGTATTCAGACCCTTTACTCAGTGCTTTGTTGAATCACCTTTGGCAACCATTACAGCCTCGAGTCTTCTTGGGTATGATGCTACAAGCTTGGCACACCTGTATGTGGGGAGTTTCTCCAATTCCTTTCTGCAGATCCTCTCAAGCTCTGTCATGTTGGATGGGGAGCGTCGCTGCACAAGTATTTGCAGGTGTCTCCAGAGATGTTTAATCATGTTCAAGTCCGGACTATGGCTGGGCCACTCAAGGACATTCAGAGACTTGTCCTGAAGGCACTCCCGCGTTGTCTTGGCTGTGTGCTTAGGGTCATTTTCCTGTTGGAAGGTGAACCTTTGCCCCAGTCAGAGCGCTATGGAGCAGGTTTTCATCAAGGATCTCCCTGTACTTTGCTTCATTCATCTTTCCCTCGATCCTGACTAGTCTGCCAGTCCCTGCTGCTGAAAAACATCCCTACAGCATGCTGCTGCCAGCACTATGCTTCACTGTAGGGTTGGTATTGTCCAGGTAATGAGCGGTGCCTGGTATCCTCCAGACGTGACGTTAGGCAATCAGGCCAAACAATCTTGATTTCATCAGACCAGAGAATCTTGTTTAACATGGTCTGAGAGTCCTTTAGGTGCTTTTTGGTAAACCCTAAGCTGGCTGTCTTGTGCTTTTTACTTAGGAGTGGCCTTGGTCTGGCCACTCTACCATAAAGGCCTGATTAATGGAGTACTGCAGAGATGGTTGTCCTTCTGGAAGGTTCTCCCATCTCCACAGACGAACTCTGAAACTCTTTCAGAATGACCATCTGGTTCTTTGTCACCTCCCAGACCAAGGCCCTTCTCCCCCAATTGCACAGTTTGGCTGGGCAACCCACTTTAGGAAAAGTCTTGGTGGTTCCAAACTTCTTCCGTTTAAGAATGATGGAGGTCATTGTGTTCTTGGGGACCTTTAATGCTGCAGAAATGTTTTGGTACCTTTCCCCAGATTTGTGCCTCGACACAATCCTGTCTTGGCGCTCTACGGATAATTCCTTCGACCTCATGGCTTGGTTTCTGCCTCTGACATGCACTGTCAACTGTGGGACCTTATATAGACAGGTGTGTGCCTTTTCCAAATCATGTCCAATTTACCACAGGTGGACTCCAATCAAGTTGTAGAAACATCCCAAGGATGATCAATGGAAACAGGATGCACCTGAGCTCAATTTTGAGTCTCATAGGAAAGTGTCTGAATATATATGTAAATAAGGTATTTAATTTTTGTTTAAAAAAAAATATATACATTTGCAAAAATCTTTAAAAAACCTGTTTTCTCGTTGTCATTACAGGGTATTGTGTGTAGACTGACAGGGATCTTTTTTAAAAATTCATTTTAGAATAAGGCTGTAAAGTAACAAAATGTTGAAAAAGTGAATGGGTCTTAATACTTTCTGAATGCATTGTATATTTGTGTTGTATTTCCAATTATTATTATTATTATTTTTTTTTACAAATGTTAGAATATTTCTTCCACTTTGACATTATGTAACAAAATTACAATTAATTCCATTTTAATCCAACTTTGTAATGCAACATGTAATTTGGAAAATGTCAAGGGTGTGAATAATTTCTGAAAGCACTGTACAGTACAGGGAGTACCAGCACTAGATAATTGAGCAGAGGTATGAGGCATTTGTGGTAGATATGTACATGAGGGCAGGGTAAAGTGACTAGGCATCAGGATAGTTAATAATAAGTAAAATAACAGAGTTGTAGCAGCAAATGATGAGTGTAAAAGTGTGAGTGTGTGTTTGTGCTGTGTTGGTCTGCGAGTGTGTGTTATGTGTGTGCGTGTGTAGTGCATGTGAAAAGGTGTGGGTTTTGTGTGGGCGTGTCAATGTAGTGTGTGTGAGTGTGTGTATATGGTTTGTATATATAGTCTAGTGAGTGTGTGTAGGTTCAGTGCAAGATCGTGCAGGTAGTTTTGGTACCGAGGGCCCATGCTAAATTTTTTCAGCCTCATGAGGGGGAAGAGGTGTTGCCGTCCTCTCTTCACGACCGTGCGGGTGTGTGTGGAACATGTTAGTTCCTTAGTGATGTGGACGGCAAGGAACTTGAAGCTCTCGACCCGCTCACAACAGCCCCGTTGATGTGGATGGGAGCGTGCTCTCTCCTCTTTCTCCTATTGTCCACAATCAGCTCCTTGGTCTTGCTTGGTCTTACATTGACCAAGCCTTTGCCTTATAGCATGTTTTGAGTAGGCTATGTAAAGCCCATCAAAAAGAAGTGCTACAAATGACTCTTTCTTATTTATATAGACGTTGATCTCTTATGTGATTTAATGTTCATGGCGTTTAACGTTTTTGAGTGCATCAATATTCAAATAAATACGTGCATTATTCAAACACTATTTCTCCCATGCTATTCCATCCAATCCCTTCCAACACCGGAATGTTGGGTTAGGAATTTACAACAAAAAATATATATATCTAATCTTATTATTTTTCTATGTGTAATGACTCTGAAGTTACTATAGTAAACCAATGAGACCATTATGTTATGCATTATGTAGACCATACCACCCATTTTTAACCACTTTGCTATTAAATTATCCCCGCATTAAGTTAATGTTGAGAGTTTTTCTTCAGAATGGTTCCAAAGCCATTTCATGTTATGTCTTGTATTACTCTATTTGTTGTGTTCCTTGCTCAACAACCATACATAGAAGATAAGAACACAAGCAATTAGGGCATATGTACAGTAGGTAGAATGTTTGCATGTTAATGGCCCTGACTTTGCTTTTCAGTCTCCTGTCGGGAAACTTCCCTGCGAGCCCTGTGCCGTGGCCGCCGCATTGTGAAGAGGGGCGTTGTTCACGGACAGGACATATCTTTCTGACAGATGTGTGAGCTGTGCCTTGCTCACAAAGGGCTGAGGAGAGAATGCAAGTCTTTGTGCGGCCTGTGGGTTCCCACAACCTGGCCTTTGTGATTCAACACCACTGAGTCACTGGCCTTTAGGTCTACAGCCAGAGCTCCAGAGCCAGAGCAACAGCAATGGGGCTTGGCTGGCCATGAGTCACACACGTGGCCTGGATTCAGCATGGCGTGAAGGGGGGCCAGCAAAGACCAATAGACATGAATAAAATCACACGGCTAGTGTCGGGCAGGCAAATCTTATGTGCAAATGTGGGGGCGAATGCTTTCATACTCATTTCCTGGCCAACCGTGGTGTGGTTTAATTAGTCAAAGTGAGGATTTCTCTCTACCGCCTCCTATGTGTGTTTGAGTATGTGGGGGTAATAAATATAAAGTATTGGGTATCACAGTGAATCGTAACCCAGCTGACTCTTGATGACTTGTGATTGGCCGAGGTGATGTGTGGAGGGTTAGAGGAGATGTGCAGGTTTAGCCTATAGCTCATATATCCACCAGAGAGCTCTGTGACCCCTGCCCCTGCAGAGAGATGATCATCGTCTTTTCTAGAGCCACAGGCTACTGACACTGACTGGCAGCTAGATAGGATGTAATACAAGCAATGAGAAGAGTGACCCTACACTGAAATTCCATTAATTTCAAGGGAATATACACTTCGATGCAATGCAGATCCCACATGTGAGATGGTGGGAGGACGTCCATTTCTTTACATATCAATTATCATCTAATGCAGAAGGACAGCTGAAGAGTGAGATAGATGGGTGTTCAACGGGCATATGAAATGGGCTGTCTGACCAAAGGAAATACTTGGACAGAGTAGTATAAATATTTACTGCCTCCACTAACAGACTGATTGCCTATCCAATCACTGCCCACATATCCATTAGTTAGCCCTGGCCAACCCAGGCTGAGTTGATCCAGGAGCTATTCCTGTACTCAGATGGATCTTTCAGTGAAAGTATACAGACAGCAGTGTGGACTTCCTCCCAGACAAACGACTATGTATCTCTCGTTGAATTTCAAACAACATTATTTGCTTTCCAGCAATGTCTCTCCAATTAGTCAGAAGAACTGAGAAACGCGAACTTGAGAGAGACAGAGAGAAAAGCAGAGGAAAAGCATGTCCAGGAAAAACCGGTCAATGCAGTGGATGTAATCGGTAGATTAATTGCTCTCTCCCAGCAGTCCTGTCCTCCTCTTAACGAGCACTTAGAGGCGCTGGCCTGGGCCGACAGAGGGAAACTGGACAATACCATCTCCTCTAGGCCAACTTTCTGTTCAGAGGGAACTGTGTCAAAGGCCTGGTGCAAATTCTCGTGCCTGGCAGCCCTCCGGGGTCACGAACAGTGAAATGATTAGACGAACAGTGAAATGATTACTTACGGGCCCTTCCCAACAATGCAGAGAAAAAAGAAAAAAAATGAAAGAAAAATAATAAGGAATAAATACAATGAGTAATAACTTAGCTACAGTTAAAGTCGGAAGTTTACATACACCTTAGCCAAATACATTTAAACTCAGATTTTCACAATTCCTGACATTTAATCCTAGTAAAAAAATCCCTGTCTTAGGTCAGTTAGGATCACCAATTAATTTTAAGAATGTGAAATGTCAGAATAATAGTAAAGCGAATGATTTATTTCAGCTTTTTCAGCTTTCATCACATTCCCAGTGGGTCAGAAGTTTACATACACTCAATTAGTATTTGGTAGCATTGCCTTCAAATTGTTTAATTTGGGTCAAAAGTTTTGCGTAGCCTTCCACAAGCTTCCCACAATAAGTTGAATTTTGGCCCATTCCTCCTGACAGAGCTGATGTAACTGAGTCAGGTATGTTGCTTTAATATATCCACATGATTTTCCTCCCTCATGATGCCATCTATTTTGTGAAGTGCACCAGTCCCTCCGGCAGCAAACCACCCCCACAACATGATGCTGCCACACCTGTGCCTCACAGTTGGGATGGTGTTTTTCGGCTTGCAAGCCTCCCCCTTTTTCCTCCAAACATAATGATGGTCATTATGGCCAAACAGTTCTATTTTTGTTTCATCAGACCAGAGGACATTTCTCCAAAAAGTACAATCTTTATCCCCATGTGCAGTTGCAAACCGTAGTCTGGCTTGTTTATGGCGGTTTTGGAGAAGTGGCTTCTTCCATGCTGAACGGCCTTTCAGGGTAGGTGGATATAGGACTCGTTTAACTGTGGATATAGATACTTTTGTACCTATTTCCTCCAGCATCTTCACAAGGTCCTTTGCTGTTGTTCTGGGATTGATTTGCATTTTCGCACCAAAGTACGTTAATCTCTAGGAGACAGAATGCGTTTCCTTTCTGAGCGGTATGACGGCTGCGTGGTCCCATGGTGTTTATACTTGCGTAGTATTGTTTGTACAGATGAACGTGGTTCTTTCAGGCATTTGGAAATTGCTCCCAAGGATGAACCAGTCTTGTGGAGGTCTACAATTTTTTTCTGAGATCTTGGCTGATTTCTTCTGATTTCCCCATGATGTCAAGCAAAGAGGCACTGAGTTTGAAGGTAGGCCTTGAAACACATCCACAGGTACACCTCCAATTGACAAACATTTCTGGAATTTTCCATGCTGTTTAAGGCACAGTCAACTTAGTGTATGTAAACTTCTGACCCACTGGAATTGTGATACAGTGAAATAATCTGTCTGTAAACAATTGTTGGAAAAATGACTTGTGTCATGCACAAAGTAGATGTCCTAACCGACTTGCCAAAACTATAGTTTATTAACAAGACATTTGTGGAGTGGTTGAAAAACGAGTTTTAATGATTCCAACCTAAGTGTATGTAAACATCCGACTTAAACTGTATATACTGTACAATGTCGATGTGTAGGGGTACGATATAATTGAGTTAGATATGTACATACAGGTAGGGGTAGAGTGACTAGGCAACAGGATAGATATTAAATATTAGCAGCAGCATATTTGATGAGAGTTAGTGCATATTTGATAAGAGTTAGTGCAAAAGGGTCAACGCAGATAATTCGGGTAGCAGTTTTATGGCTTGGGAGTACAAGCTTTTCAGGGTCCTGTTGGCTCCAGAATTGATGCATCGGTACCGCTTGCTGTGCTGTAGCAGACAGAACAGTCTATTACATGGCTGGCTGGAGTCTGACAATTCTTAGGGCCTTCCTCTGGTACGTCTGGTATAGAGGTTCTGGGTGGCAGTGGTGCATCTTTTTGAGGATCTGCGGCACCATGCCAAATCTTTTCAGCCTCCTGAGGGTGAAGACGTGTTTCCGTGCAATCTTTATGGCTGTGTCGGTGTGTCTGGACCATGATAAATCCTTAGTGATGCGGACACAAGGACTTGAAGCTCTGAACCCGCTCCAATGCAGCCCCGTCGATGTGGATGGGGACTTACTCAGCCCTCCATTTACTGTAGTCCATGATCAGCTTCTTTGTCTTACTAACATTGAAGGAGAGGTTGTTGTCCTAGCACCACACTGCCAGGATCACTGACCTCCTCCCTAAAGGCTGTCTCATTGTTGTCAGTGATCAGGCCTACCACCGTCGTGTCATCAGCGAACTTAATAATGATGTTGACCCCGCTGCCATCCAGAAGGCGAGGTCAGTACAGGTGCATCAAAGCTGGGACCGAGAGACTGAAAAACAGCTTCTATCTCAAGGCCATCAGACTGTTAAACAGCCACCACTAACATTGAGTGGCTACTGCCAACACACTGTCAATGACACTGACTCTACTCCAGCCACTTTAATCATGGGAATCGATGGGAAATGATGTAAATATATCACTAGCCACTTTAAACAATGCTACCTTATATAATGTTACTTACCCTACATTGTTCATCTCATATGCATACGTTGATACTGTACTCTATATCATCGACTGCATCCTTATGTAATACATGTATCACTAGCCACTTTAACTATGCCACTTGGTTTACATACTTATCTCATATGTATATACTGTACTCGATATCATCTACTGTATCTTGCCTATGCTGCTCTGTACCATCACTCATTCATATATCCTTATGTACATATTCTTTATCCCCTTACACTGTGTATGACCGTAGTTTTTTTTGGAATTGTTAGTTAGATTACTTGCTCGTTATTACTGCATTGTCGGAACTAGAAGCACAAGCATTTCGCTACACTCGCATTAACATCTGCTAACCATGTGTATGTGACAAATAAAATTTGATTTGATTTGATTTGATGTTGGAATCGTGCACTGCTATGCAGTCGTGGGTGAACTGGGAGTGCAGGAAGGGACTAAGCATGCACCCCTGAGGGGCACCCGTTTTGAGGTTCAGTGTGGCGGATGTGTTGTAGCTTGGAAATCCAGCGAGATGTACACAAGTGTACAAAACATTAAGAACACCTGCTCTTTCCATAACATAGCTTTCCATGACCTCACAGCTGCCCATGTCCCTTAATGTTGATGATGTGGTTTTTACTGAAAAGGAGCACATGGCTGAGCTATTTAATCACCACTTCATTAAGTCAGGATTCCTATTTGACTCAGCCATGCCTCCTTGCCCGACCAACATTTCCCACCCCTTCTAAGGTGACTAGACCCAATGCTCCTCCCTCTTTTTCCCTTGCCCCGCTACAAAGTTTCTCTCTTCAGGCAGTCACTGAGTTCGAGGTGCTAAAGGAGCTCCTTAAACCTGATCCCAAAAAACTATCTGGGTCAGATGGTTTAGACCCTTTCTTCTTTAAGGTTGCTGCCCCTATCATCGCCAAGCCTATCTATGACCTTTTTAATCTGACTCCTCTCCGGGGAGGTTCCCATTGCTTGGAAGGCAGCCACTGTGCATCCTTTATTTAAAAGGGAGATCAAGCTGATCCTAACTGTTAGGCCCATTTCTATTTTGCCTTGTTTATCAAAAGTGTTGGAAAAACTTGTCAATAATCAGCTGACTTGCTTTTTATAGTATTCTCTCTGATATGCAATCTGGTTTCCACTCAGATTATGGATGTGGTCAAATCAAATCAAATTTTATTTGTCACATACACATGGTTAGCAGATGTTAATGCGAGTGTAGCGAAATGCTTGTGCTTCTAGTTCCGACAATACAGTAATAACGAGCAAGTAATCTAACTAACAATTCCAAAAAAAACTACTGTCATACACAGTGTAAGGGGATAAAGAATATGTACATAAGGATATATGAATGAGTGATGGTACAGAGCAGCATAGGCAAGATACAGTAGATGATATCGAGTACAGTATACAGTTGCCATACCAGGCGGTGATACAGCCCGCCAGGATGCTCTCGATTGTGCATCTGTAGAAGTTTGTGAGTGTTTTTGGTGACAAGCCAAATTTCTTCAGCCTCCTGAGGTTGAAGAGGCGCTGCTGCACCTTCCTCACGATGCTGTCTGTGTGAGTGGACCAATTCAGTTTGTCTGTGATGTGTATGCCGAGGAACTTAAAACTTGCTACCCTCTCCACTACTGTTCCATCGATGTGGATGGGGGGGTGTTCCCTCTGCTGTTTCCTGAAGTCCACAATTCTCCTTAGTTTTGTTGACGTTGAGTGTAAGGTTATTTTCCTGACACCACACTCCGAGGGCCCTCACCTCCTCCCTGTAGGCCGTCTCGTCGTTGTTGGTAATCAAGCCTACCACTGTTGTGTCGTCCGCAAACTTGATGATTGAGTTGTAGGCGTGCATGGCCACGCAGTCGTGGGTGAACAGGGAGTACAGGAGAGGGCTCAGAACGCACCCTTGTGGGGCCCCAGTGTTGAGGATCAGCGGGGAGGAGATGTTGTTGCCTACCCTCACCACCTGGGGGCGGCCCGTCAGGAAGTCCAGTACCCAGTTGCACAGGGGGCGGGGTCGAGACCCAGGGTCTCGAGCTTGATGACGAGCTTGGAGGGTACTATGGTGTTGAATGCCGAGCTGTAGTCGATGAACAGCATTCTCACATAGGTATTCCTCTTGTCCAGATGGGTTAGGGCAGTGTGCAGTGTGGTTGAGATTGCATCGTCTGTGGACCTATTTGGGCGGTAAGCAAATTGGAGTGGGTCAAGGGTGTCAGGTAGGGTGGAGGTGATATGGTCCTTGACTAGTCTCTCAAAGCACTTCATGATGACGGATGTGAGTGCTACGGGGCGGTAGTCGTTTAGCTCAGTTACCTTAGCTTTCTTGGGAACAGGAACAATGGTGGCCCTCTTGAAGCATGTGGGAACAGCAGACTGGTATAGGGATTGATTGAATATGTCCGTAAACACACCGGCCAGCTGGTCTGCGCATGCTCTGAGGGCGCGGCTGGGGATGCCGTCTGGGCCTGCAGCCTTGCGAGGGTTAACACGTTTAAATGTCTTACTCACTTCGGCTGCAGTGAAGGAGAGACCGCATGTTTCCGTTGCAGGCCGTGTCAGTGGCACTGTATTGTCCTCAAAGCGGGCAAAAAGTTATTTAGTCTGCCTGGGAGCAAGACATCCTGGTCCGTGACTGGGCTGGGTTTCTTCCTGTAGTCCGTGATTGACTGTAGACCCTGCCACATACCTCTTGTGTCTGAGCCGTTGAATTGAGATTCTACTTTGTCTCTGTACTGGCGCTTAGCTTGTTTGATAGCCTTGCGGAGGGAATAGCTGCACTGTTTGTATTCAGTCATGTTACCAGACACCTTGCCCTGATTAAAAGCAGTGGTTCGTGCCTTCAGTTTCACACGAATGCTGCCATCAATCCACGGTTTCTGGTTAGGGAATGTTTTAATCGTTGCTATGGGAACGACATCTTCAACGCACGTTCTAATGAACTCGCACACCGTATCAGCGTATTCGTCAATGTTGTTGTCTGACGCAATACGAAACATCTCCCAGTCCACGTGATGGAAGCAGTCTTGGAGTGTGGAGTCAGCTTGGTCGGACCAGCGTTGGACAGACCTCAGCGTGGGAGCTTCTTGTTTTAGTTTCTGTCTGTAGGCAGGGATCAACAAAATGGAGTCGTGGTCAGCTTTTCCGAAAGGGGGCGGGGCAGGGCCTTATATGCGTCGCGGAAGTTAGAGTAACAATGATCCAGGGTCTTTCCACCCCTGGTTGCGCAATCGATATGCTGATAAAATTTAGGGAGTCTTGTTTTCAGATTAGCCTTGTTAAAATCCCCAGCTACAATGAATGCAGCCTCCGGATAAATCGTTTCCAGTTTGCAGAGAGTTAAATAAAGTTCGTTCAGAGCCATCGATGTGTCTGCTTGGGGGGGGATATATGATGTCCTAAATGATGTCACCATTGCCCTTGATTATAAGCAATATTGTGCTGCTATGTTTATTGACTTCGTCAAAGCTTTTGATACAGTAGACCATTCCATTCTTGTGGGCCGGCTTAGGAGTATTGATGTCTCTGAGGGGTCTTTGACCTGGTTTGCTAGCTTTTTATTTTTCCATTATTTTACCAGGTATGTTGACTGAGAACACATTCTCATTTACAGCAACAACATGGGGAATAGTTACAGGGGAGAGGAGGGGGACAAATGAGCCAATTGTTAACTGGGGATTATTAGGTGACCGTGATGGTTTGAGGGCCAGATTGGGAATTTAGCCAGGACACCAGGGTTAACACCCCTACTCTTACGATAAGTGCCATGGGATCTTTAATGACCTCAGAGAGTCAGGACACCCACTTAACATCCCATCTGAAAGATGTCACCCTACACAGGGCAGTGTCCCCAATCACTGCCCTGGGATATATATATATTTTTTTATTTTAGACCAGAGGAAAGAGTGCCCCCTACTGGCCCTCCAACACCACTTCCAGCAGCATCTGGTCTCCCATCCAGGGACTGACCAGGACCAACACTGCTTAGCTTCAGAAGCAAGCCAGCAGTGGTATGCAGGGTGGTATGCTGCTGGCTTACCTCTGCTATCTCAGCCACTGCCTGTCACCAAGGGAGTACCCACAATCTTTCTCTGCCCTTAACCTTGTTCTGAACACCTCCTAAACAAAGGTCATGTGCTTTGATAAGAAGATTGCCCCTCTCCCCACTGGTGTAATTATTAACTCTGAGAGTTTAGAGCTTTAGGTAGTCACGTCATACAAGTACTTGGGAGTATGGCTATATGGTACACTGTCCCTCTCTCAGCACATATCAAAGCTGCAGGCTAAGGTTAAACCTACCCATGCTAGATTACAGAGACATAATTTATAGATTGGCAGGTAAGGGTGCTCTCGAGTGGCTAGATGTTATTTACCATTCAGCCATCAGATAAAAAACATAGACTGACCAGGTGTATCCAGGTGAAAGCTATGATCCCTTATTGATGTCACCTGTTAAATCCACTTCAATCAGTGTAGATGAAGGGGAAAATACCTGTTAAAGAAGGATTTTTAAACTCTGAGACAATTTAGATGTGGATTGTGAATATGTGCCATTCAGAGGGTGAATGGGTAAGACTAAGATTTAAGTGCCTTTGAACTTGGATGAACAAATATGTCAACTTTCTTATTCACCTGGTAAGTGTCCAGCTCAGTTGCCCTTGTATTTGATTTTATTATTTGATGTCATTACACAGTGCATACTGTATGTTGAGACTCCTCGTTGGGGGTATGTGCACTGAAGTGTTAACGATCATCATTTTGATATCCATTTGAGTTATTTCAGAAGTTCAACATTTCAATCATTATTTTATTTCAGTCATCTGTGGGGAAGAACAGAGTAAACAGCAACACAGCACAGACCACAGACATTTCAAAATAACACCATATCAGAAATCATAGCATACTACAGTATGTCTCCTAAGTCTGGCGTCAGTTCATCCATAAAGTAGATTAAAGGGTTGAGAGGAGTGGCTACACTCAATTAGATTGGACCCGATCAGAATCTCATACGTGACATTTCTGAGAGGGGCTCCTCCTGAAAGGATACCAAGGACACTGACTGCATGGTCCTAGTTTTAATCCTATCATCTGAGCCAGGGCTCTTTGTGTTCATTGCCCATAATGGGTTTAGGTCAGCATCAGTGGATTTTAAATGGAGCCAGAGGACTGAGGACATAGCTGTTGATTTCTACTCTGTGATAACAGAACTGAGTTAGGCCTAGCCAGTGAAAAGCCTGTGGGCCACAGATTGGAGCGCTTCACAGCAGGCCTGGTCAGACCAACTTCACATGCATCTTTGGGTGTGCAGCCAAAAAGGACAATCTTGCTATTTCATATGAAGAACAATATGCCTTCCCTATAGATAATTTAGGTCAGTTTCATTTATGTAAATGTAATTGTGACCACAATGTAGAAATGTGTTGACTGAGTCATGGAGGAACTGTTTTCGCCTGTGGCGTTTGCAGGTGGCGCTATGGTAGAAAGTGATGATTATGAAACTCTTTTATCCAAGACCACTTTCTACTGAATAGTCAAGTAGAAACTCACTGCCTATCAAGTTTTTTCTGAGTTAGTCAGCATCTTTAGATTTTCATCCTGTTTTACCTGCTCAGCTGTCAAGTGGTGACTTGCCGTTTTAGCTGGTCAATTTGCAAGTTCATCCATTTTGTTTTTTCCCCACATATTTATTAATATTTCTGTACAAACTCAGCATGGTTCAAGGATAAATAAGGACTAATGTCTCTCCAAAAAAGGAGATTGTAGGGAGAGTTGAACCTGCAAACAATAAGCTTTACCTTTCAGCCATGGTACAGGAATGGATAATGAGTGGATGGTTAGTATTTTATTGACCAAATATAAACATGTTCATCACCCACAGGCTACATATTCATCACCCACAGGCTATTCAATGAAACATTTCTTCATCAAATGTTAAACTAAATATTGATATAGTATTCAGAGTTATCCTTTCTGTAGTTAAGCCTTTATTAAGGAAAACCCTCGGGATATACATGAATAAATATTTCCTCACCAATAATGGGAAAAAATAAGTGCCCAACTCAATTCAGAAATAGCTCAACCCTCAATAATTATGAGACATTATTATTCAATTTCCATTTGTTTTTCAGACTTGAGCACCCACAGTGGTGCAATGTTGAAACCTAATGTTTCCTATTTGTTTTAATGTTTTAACTATTTAATTTGATCATATTGGCACAGAATGAGGTAGAATAACATAAATTAGTATTGAGTCAATGTTAATGACCCTAATAACAATTGTAGCTTTACATGTGGAATCATGACCACAGCTTGCAAGTTGATTTATTTGTGAAGGTTCTTCAGACCAATACACAAAGGGAATTTAGCTCATTTATTGTTCACCAGTTTTCACTTTGTTTTCATAGCCTACTAGTCTTTCAATTTGAGGTTCAACATTTAGGGAAATATAACCTATTGAGAGGTAAAGTGTATGGTAGGTATTAGCTAGATTTCTAAAACATGACCTAATCCACTGCATTTTTTTCTTCTACTACATGTCGATCAGTGAACCTTGTAGATAATAGCACTTACAATGCATTCGGAAAGTATTCAGAACCCTTCAATTTTTCTACATTTTGTTACGTTACAGCCTAATTCTAAAATGGATTAAATTGTTTTCCCCCCCAATCCTGAATCTACACAAAAACAGGTAATTCGATTTTTTTTCAAATGTATAAAAATTTAAAAAACGGAAATCTCATTTACACAAGTATTCACTCTTTACTCAGTAATTTGTGGAAGCACCTTTAGCAGCGATTACAGCCTTGAGTCTTCCTGGGTATGACGTTACAAGCTTGGCATACCTGTTTTGGGGGAATTTCTCTCATTCTTCTCTGCAGATCCTCTCAAGCTCTGTCAGGTTGGAAGGGGAGCATTGCTGCACAGGCAATTTCAGGTCTCTCCAGAGATGTCTGATCCGGTTCAAGTCTGGGCTCTGGCTGGGCCATTCAAGGACATTCAGAGACTAGTCCCGAAGCCACTTCTGCGTTGTCTAGCTGTGTGATTAAGGTCGTCGTCCTGTTGGAAGGTGAACCTTGGCCCCAGTCTGAGGTCCTGAGCACTATGGAGCAGGTTTTCATCAAGGATCTCTCTGTACTTTGCTCCATTCGTCTTTCCCTCGATCCTGACAAGTCTACCAATCCCTGCCACTGAAAATAATCTCCACAGCATGATTGTGCCAATACCAAGCTTCACCGTAGGGATGGTGCCAGGTTTCCTCCATACGTGACGCTTGGCCAAAGAGTTAAATCTTGGTTTCATAAGACCAGAGAATCTTGTTTATCATGGTCTGAGAGTCTTTGGGTGCCTTTTGGAAAACTCCCTGGGGGTTGTCATGTGCCTTTTACTGAGGAGTGGCTTCTGTCTGGCCACTTTACCGTAAAGGCCTGATTGGTGGAGTGTTGCAGAGATGGTTGTCCTTCTGGAAGGTTCTCCCATCTCTACGGAGGAACTCTGGAGCTCTGTCAGTGTGACTATCAAGCTCTTGGTCACCTCCCAGACCAAGGCCCTTCACTCCTGCTTGCTCAGTTTGGCCCGGGCGGCCAGCTCTAGGAAGAGTTTTGGCGGTTCCAAACTTCTTCCAATTAAGAATGACGGAAGCCAGATTGAGGCCACTGGGCTCTTGGGGACCTTCAATGTTGCAGACATTTTTTGGTACTCTTCCCCAGATCTGTGCCTCGACACAATCCTTTCTCAGATCTCTACGGACAATTCCTTCGACCTCATGGCTTGGTTTTTGCTCTGACATAGACTGTCAATTGTGGGACCTTATATAGACAGGTGTGTGCCTGGGAAAATCATGTCAAATCAATTCAATTTACCACAGCTGGACTCCAATCAAGTTTTGGCAACAATTCAAGGATGATCAATGGTAACAGGATGCACCTGAGCTCAATTTCTCATAGCAAAGTGTCAGAATACTCAAATAAGGGATTTCTGTTTTTTTTTTAAATACAAATTAGCAAACATTTCGAAAAACCTGTTTTCGCTTTGTCATTATGGGGTATTGTGTATAGATTGATGGGGAATTACAATTTTTTCATCCATTTGGAAAGAGTGAAGGGGTCTGAATACTTTCCAAATGCACTGTATTCTCTAATGAGACTTGAAGTTTGTATTTCTGTTCTTGAGCAGAGGTTTGTATTTTTGTTCTGTCGATTTGAGCCACCTGGCGCACACTTACCCTTTTGTTCAAACCCACAAGGACTTTATTAAGGGGGGACCACAGAGGGGGAAGGTTTAAAAACTAGCACACTCAGGGCAGTCGGAAGGTTTAGAGCAGCCTGAATTTGGCCCGCGAGTGGTTATATTTGACTCCCCAAGTTTTCTGAGCAAAACAAAAAACTTTGGTGCATAAAAGACTAAAAACACCAGGAAATCAGCTCCAAGTGATTTTAATTTTGGAAATCTGTTCCCAACTATTGCCACGCATAGTGATTGTATACAAATGTAAGCAAGGTTTAAAATGATTATGTTTTAGTCAAATATTGTGTCTGTTTGGGCTTCTTGCGCTCAATTTGCAGTGTACAAATTATTTGTAATTATGTTCCGTCCCCCCGACCATCCACTCAAGACAAAATTGTCTCATGGCTAAATCTAGTTGGTGATCCCTGGTTTAGAGAGTAGCACACCCAGAGCTGGTGTCCCTGGTGTTAAGGTTTATATAGTAGCACACTCAGAGCAGGTGTCCCTGGTGTTAAGAGAGGATGTTAGCCAGGTCCTATCTGCTGTGAGCTATTAATCCCCTCCCTCCTGAAGCAACCTTTGAAGATCTGACTTTCACCCACCAGAATCTCAGTCTGAAACACTCAGGGAGAATTAGTCATTTTCTCCAATGACCATCGTATCCATTTCCTCTATAAATGCTTTGAATCTTTTATCATTGAAGTTGTCCATTGTGGTTTTCATAGTTTTTTTAGAGTGATAGATTTGAACATTACATACATTGTGACAATGATATTATACCTTATGAAAATGCCTTGATGCCCAGTGGTGAAAATCGTATTGCCCTTTCCCGTAAAATCATACGTTTATAATTTTCTCTGATTTATAAAATTACAAGACATTTCTAAGAAACTCAGATAAAGTGGAAGGTAGCTCTGAGTTTTGGGAGATGAGGAACTCTCCACTGAAATGCAGAGGTAGCGAGGAACCCTTTGGTTCCATCCACCCCCACAGAAAGGATAGGAATCCACCCACACCCTAACACCCAGCAGTATCTGCCCACGTAGTGCATCCTGCCCACCTAGTGCACCCTGCCCACAGATGGAAACAGCTCACCCCAACCACACACTACCAATGAGGACAAAGAAAGTCTGGAAGAAAATAAATCTCTCTTATCCAAACTATTTTGCTGTTTCAAATCATTACTTGGGCAGAAGCCAAAATGGGTTCAATAGAGCATGTATTTTTTATAATGGAGCACCTGCTGCTCAGTATATTCAGTCTGTAAAAGACAGCAAATGTAGTTATTTCATATCGATATGAACAAAGAATGTAAAGTTACAGTATTAAAATGGAATGTTTGCAAAGACTTAATCTCTGACTTAACATTTGCCCCATATACTATACTTCAGATTACTTAACTTGTTCCATATATCTCCAGTAACCATCTCTCACATTTATTCTGGTCTACATTCTGTGCATTCTTTTACATTGTACTTTGCTAAACTTACACATTTATGTGATTGTAGCAATTCAAAAAAGTGCAGACACTCTCCTGAATATCAATAGCGAGTTAAACCCTAGTGGAGTTTAACTGTAGGACACCCTCTGGCTGAAAAACCCTCAAGCGGGCGGCACTGAGTAATGCTTTAGGGCCTAGTAGTAAATTAGAGTACACATACTAGGACAGTTAAGTATGGCCTACTGGTTATATTTGGACACTTTGTAATTAGCTGCTGGATTGATGGGTGTTCTGCGTAGTGAATCCTTACTGATTGTGTCATATTTTCACAGGGGGGCTCCCACACACACACACACACACACACACACACACACACACACACACACACACACACACACACACACAAATGACCGGAATGAGTGGCTACTCTGACACTGACAAACTGACATCAATCTGGTCTTGAATTCAAACAAACAATAGCACAGGCCACTGAAGCGAAACACAGAAACTGTATTATTTTCGGAGGCAATATACAGTACCAGTCAAAAGTTTGGGCACACCTACTCATTCAAGGGTTTTTCTTTATTTTTACTATTTTCTACATTGTAGAATAATAGTGAAGACATCAAAACTATGAAATAACACACATGGAATCATGTAATAACCAAAAAAGTGTTAAACAAATCCAAATATATTTGATATTTGAGATTCTTCAAAGTAGCCACCTTTTGCCTTGATGTCAACTTTGCAAACACTTGGCATTCTCTCAACCAGCTTCATGAGGTAATCTTGTTAAAAGTGGAAATTGTGGAATTTCTTTCCTTCTTAATGAGTTTGAGCCAATCAGTTGTGTTGTGACAAGGTAGGGGTGGTATACAGAAGATAGCCCTATCTGTTAAAACACCACGTCCATATTATGGCAAGAACAGCTCCAAATAAGTAAAGAGAAATGACAGTCCATCATTACTTTAAGAAACGAAGGTCAGTCAATCCGGAAAATGTCAAGAACTGTGCAGTCACAAAAACCATCAAGCTCGATGAAACTAGCTTTCCTGAGGACCGCCACAGGAAACGAAGACCCAGATTTACCTCTGCTGCAGAGGTTAAGTTCATTAGAATTTCCAGCCTCAGAAATTGCACCCCAAATAAATGCTTCACAGAGTACAAGAAACAGACACATCTCATCATCAACAGTTCAGAGGCGACTGCATCAGGCCTTCAGGGTAAAATTGCTGCAAGGAAACCACTACTAAAGGAGACCAACAAGATGAAGAGACTTGCTTGGGCCAACAAACATGAGCAATGGACATTAGAACGGTGGAAATCTGTCCTATTCTCTGATGAGTCCAAATTAGAAATGTTTGGTTCTAACCGCTGTGTCTTTGTGAGACGCAGAGTAGGTGAACAGAGGATCTCTGCATGTGTGGTTCCCACTGTGAAGCATGGAGGATAAGGTGTGATCGTGTGGGGGTGCTTTGCTGTGATTTATTTAGAATTCATTTAGAATTCAAGGCACACTTAACCAGCATGGCTACCACAGGATTCTGCAGCGATATGCCATCCCATCACACAGGTGTGAGTGTTGACGAGGACAAGGCTGGAGATCACTCTATCATGCTGATTGAGTTCGAATAACAGACTGGAAGCTTCAAAAGGAGGGTTGTGCTTGGAATCTTTGTTCTTCCTCTGTCAATCATGGTTCCCTGCAAGGAAACACGTACCATCATCATTGCTTTGCACAAAAAAGGCTTCACAGGCAAGGATATTGCTGCCAGTAAGATCAACAATTTATCAGATCATCAAGAACTTAAAGGAAAGTGGTTCAATTGTTGTGAAGGCTTCAGGGTGCCCAAGAAAGTCCAGCAAGCGCCAGGACCGTCTCCTAAAGTTGATTCAGCTGAGGGATCGGGGCACCACCAGTACAGAGCTTGCTCAGAAATGGCAGCAGGCATGTGTGAGTGCATCTGCATGCACAGTGAGGCAAAGACTTTTGGAGGATGGCCCGGTGTCAAAAAGGGCAGCAAAGAAGCCACTTTTCTCCAGGAAAAACATCAAGGACAGACTGATATTCTGCAAAAGGTACAGGGATTGGACTGCTGAGTACTGGGGTAAAGCCATTTTCTCTGATGGATCCCCTTTCCGATTGTTTGGGGCATCCAAAAAAAAGCTTGTTCGGAGAAGACAAGGTAAGCGCTACCATCAGTCCTGTGTCATGCCAACAGTAAAGCATCCTGAGATCATTCATGTGTGGGGTTTCTTCTCAGCCAAGGGAGTGGGCTCACTCACAATTTTGCCTAAGAACACAGCCATGAATAAATTGTAAGAATGGTACCAACACATCCTCCATCCAACTTCTCCCAACCATCCAGGAACAGTTTGGTGACGAACAATGCCCTTTCCAGCATTATGGAGCACCTTGCCATAAGGCAAACGTGATAACTAAACGGCTCGGGGAACAAAACATTGATATTTTGGATCCATGGCCAGGAAACTCCCCAGACCTTAACCCATTGAGAACTTGTGGTCAATCCTCAAGAGGCGGGTAGACAAACAAAAACCCACAAATTCTGACAAACTCCAGGCATTGATTATGCAAGAATGGGTTGCCATCAGTCAGGATGTGGCCCAGAAGTTAATTGACAGCATGCCAGGGATGATTGCAAAGGTCTTGAAAAAGAAGGGTCAATACTGCAAATATCGACTCTTTGCACCAACTTCATGCAATTGTCAATAAAAGCCTTTGACACTTATGAAATGCTTGTAATTATACTTCAGTATTCCATAGTAACATCTGACAAAAATATGTAAAGACACTGAAGCAGTAAACGTTGTGGAAATTAATATTTGTGTCATTCTCAAAACTTTTGGCAAAGACTGTATATACTATATATACATATATATACATACAGTGGGGAGAACAAGTATTTGACGTTTCCTGTAGTTCTTGACCAGGTTTGCACACACTGCAGCAGGGATTTTGCCCCACTCCTCCATACAGACATTCTCCAGATCCTTCAGGTTTCGGGGCTGTCGCTGGGCAATACGGACTTTCAGCTCCCTCCAAAGATTTTCTATTGGGTTCAGGTCTGGAGACTGGCTAGGCCACTCCAGGACCTTGAGATGCTTCTTACGGAGCCACTCCGTAGTTGCCCTGGCTGTGTGTTTCGGGTCGTTGTCATGCTGGAAGACCCAGCCACGACCCAACTTCAATGCTCTTACTGATGGAAGGAGGTTGTTGGCCAAGATCTCGCGATACATGGCCCCATCCATCCTCCCCTCAATACGGTGCAGTCGTCCTGTCCCCTTTGCAGAAAAGCATCCCCAAAGAATGATGTTTCCACCTCCATGCTTCACGGTTGGGATGGTGTTCTTGGGGTTGTACTCATCTTTCTTCTTCCTCCAAACATGGCAATTGGAGTTTAGACCAAAAAGCTCTATTTTTGTCTCATCAGACCACATGGCCTTCTCCCATTCCTCCTCTGGATCATCCAGATGGTTATTGGCAAACTTCAGACGGGCCTGGACATGCGCTGGCTTGAGCAGGGGGACCTTGCACTGCAGGATTTTAATCTATGATGGCGTAGTGTGTTACTAATGGTTTTCTTTGAGACTGTGGTTCCAGCTTTCTTCAGGTCATTGACCAGGTCCTGCCGTGTAGTTCTGGGCTGATCCCTCAACTTCCTCATGATCTTTGATGCCCCACGAGGTGAGATCTTGCATGGAGCCCCAAACCGAGGGTGATTGACCGTCATCTTGAACTTCTTCCATTTTCTAATAATTGCCCCAACAGTTGTTGCCTTCTCGCCAAGCTGCTTGCCTATTGTCCTGTAGCCCATCCCAGCCTTGTGCAGGTCTACAATTTTACCCCTGATGTCTTTACACAGCTCTCTGGTCTTGGCTATTGTGGAGAGGTTGGAGTATGTTTGATTGAGTGTGTGGACAGGTGTCTTTTATACAGGTAACAAGTTCAAACAGGTGCAGTTAATACAGGTAATGAGTGGAGAACAGGAGGGATTCTTAAAGAAAAACTAACAGGTCTGTGAGAGCCGAACTTCTTACTGGTTGGTAGTTGATCAAATACTTATGTCATGAAATAAAATGCTAATTAATTACTTAAAAATCATACAATGTGATTTTCTGGATTTTTATTTTAGATTCCGTCTCTCACAGTTGAAGTGTACCTATGATTAAAATTACAGACCTCTACATGCTTTGTAAGTAGGAAAACCTGCAAAATCGGGAGTGTATCAAATACTTGTTCTCCCCACTGTGTATGTATATATATATAGTTTCCCAAACAAGGGAGGGCCCCCCAGTTACCCACATGGGTAACCTCCTCCCACCATCTGATGATTAGCAGAGCGGAAGCAGGCAGCAGCAGGCTGTCGACACAGAGTCTTCCTGGTTGGCGGTTACAGTGAAAAAATATCAAATATTTACTACATATATAATATATGCTGTATATATACAATATAATATATGCAGCATATATTTCCTCAATATATGTATATATTTTTCCTCTTGGGCCCTGGGGCTTCATCCCCGGTAAGCCCCTGCAATAATCTGGTGCTGTGTAATAAAAGGGATGCTGTAGCAGCCCATACAGAGTGAGAAGGGAGAGGCTGTTTTAGAGAAAGATAGGGCATCTGGCCATTTGAGACCCATTTGGTTCTCCTGAAAGACATTTTAAATCACTGCACTCCACAACCCCTCAACTAAGTCCCTGTCATATAAGGGTGGCAATTGGAGTATTGAAGTGGCATTTCTTTCCCCACTCCATAAAGTATCCTCTGAATTTTTGACAGTCAGGTGCCTTTTTGTTATGTTTTGAGCGAACATGCACAGCCAAAATTGTGCATTATTTAATTTTGAATGGGATTGGTTTGGAATAAATAATTGATGATGCACTCTCTTCTGGTGTCATGTAAGCATCTGATACAAATGTATATTTGATGCAGTAATTATGAAACATTTAAAATACACAACAATGTTGTTTGAAATACAAATCAGAGCGACATGTATCCAGTCCCAGTTCAAATCAAATTTATTGGTAACAATGTTATTGCAGGTCGAATAAAACGAAATTGTATTTGTCACATGCGCCGAATACAACCTTACCGTGAAATGCTTACTTACAAGCCCTTAACCGACAGTGCATTTCAAGAAATAGATTTAAGAAAACATTTACTAAATAAATAAAAAATACATTTAAAAAAGTAACAGCAGGTGTAGCGAAATGCTTGTGTTCCTAGCTCAACTGTGCAGTAGTGTCTGGGACCGAGAGAATGAAAACAGCTTCTATCTCAAGGCCATCGGACTGTTAAATAGCCATCACTAGCTGTTTACCACCCGGTTACTCAACCCCACACCTTAGCGGCTGCTGCCCCATATACAAAGACATGGAATCACTGGTCACTTTAATAATGTTTACATACTGTTTTACTGATTTCATATGCATATACTGTATTCTATTGTACTATATTTCAGCCAATGCCACTCTGACATTGCTCATCCTAATATTTATATATTTCTTCATTCCATTCTTTTACTTTGAGATTTGTGTGAATTGTTGTGAATTGTTAGACACACTGCATTGTTGGAGCTTGGAACACAAGCATTTTGCTACACCCATAATAACATCTGCTAAATAGGTGTATGTGACCAATGAAATTTGATTTGATTATGATTTCAAACTCCCCAAATACAGGTGTGCCAAGCTGGTAGCGTCATACCCAAGAAGACTGCTGTAATCGCTGCCAAAGGTGCTTCAACAAAGTACTGAGTAAAGGGTCAGAAAACATATGTAAATTGATATTTCACCTGTTTTTGCTGTGTCATTATGGGCTATTGTGTGTAGATTGATGAGGCAAAACAAACAATTTCATCCCTTTTAGAATAAGGCTGTAATGAGGAAAATGTGGAAAAAGTCAAGGGGTCTGAATACCTCTCGAATGCACTGTTCCACTGCAATATCACATACATTTTATTGTTGTTGTTGAGTGTTCATCTGTTCATGTTGCTTCTATTGTCAGTGTAGAAATCACTGGAGGAGTGTCTCCCCACCAAAATAGCTTTTCAGAGATGAGAGATCTTAAAATGAGAAACATCCATCAAGCTGTGGAAAGAAGAGCCGCCTACCATAGCCTTGGTTATGGGAAGTTTGAACGTTTCATTTTCCACACGTCAAACTATTTTGTGTCTGCATATGTCAATACGTACAGTAGGCTGTCATGTGACTATTAGGGCTGGAAATTGCCAGGGACCTCACGATACGATATCACGATACTATGATATGCATTGAAATTCTCACAATTGGCACAATTCTATATGTATTGCAATTCAATACTGTGATTTTTTAAAACAATTTGATGACCCAAGCATATTGTTCACCATACAGCATGTCAAATCAAATAAAATCAAATCAAATTTTATTTGTCACATACACATGGTTAGCAGCTGTTAATGCGAGTGTAGCGAAATGCTTGTGCTTCTAGTTCCGACAATGCAGTAATAACGAACAAGTAATCTAACTAACAATTCCCAAAAAAATACTGTCTTATACACAGTGTAAGGGGATAAAGAATATGTACATAAGGATATATGAATGAGTGATGGTACAGAGCAGCATAGGCAAGATACAGTAGATGATATCGAGTACAGTATATACATAAGAGATAAGTATGTAAACCAAGTGGCATAGTTAAAGTGGCTAGTGATACATGTATTGCATAAGGATGCAGTCGATGATATAGAGTACAGTATCAACGTATGCATATGAGATGAACAATGTAGGGTAAGTAACATTATATAAGGTAGCATTGTTTAAAGTGGCTAGTGATATATTTACATCATTTCCCATCAATTCCCATGATTAAAGTGGCTGGAGTAGAGTCAGTGTCATTGACAGTGTGTTGGCAGTAGCCACTCAATGTTAGTGGTGGCTGTTTAACAGTCTGATGGCCTTGAGATAGAAGCTGTTTTTCAGTCTCTCGGTCCCAGCTTTGATGCACCTGTACTGACCTCGCCTTCTGGATGACAGCGGGGTGAACAGGCAGTGGCTCGGGTGGTTGATGTCCTTGATGATCTTTATGGCCTTCCTGTAGCATCGGGTGGTGTAGGTGTCCTGGAGGGCAGGTAGTTTGCCCCCGGTGATGCGTTGTGCAGACCTCACTACCCTCTGGAGAGCCTTACGGTTGAGGGCGGTGCAGTTGCCATACCAGGCGGTGATACAGCCCGCCAGGATGCTCTCGATTGTGCATCTGTAGAAGTTTGTGAGTGCTTTTGGTGACAAGCCGAATTTCTTCAGCCTCCTGAGGTTGAAGAGGCGCTGCTGCGCCTTCCTCACGATGCTGTCTGTGTGAGTGGACCAATTCAGTTTGTCTGTGATGTGTATGCCGAGGAACTTAAAACTTGCTACCCTCTCCACTACTGTTCCATCGATGTGGATGGGGGTGTTCCCTCTGCTGTTTCCTGAAGTCCACAATCATCTCCTTAGTTTTGTTGACGTTGAGTGTGAGGTTATTTTCCTGACACCACACTCCGAGGGCCCTCACCTCCTCCCTGTAGGCCGTCTCGTCGTTGTTGGTAATCAAGCCTACCACTGTTGTGTCGTCCGCAAACTTGATGATTGAGTTGGAGGCGTGCATGGCCACGCAGTCGTGGGTGAACAGGGAGTACAGGAGAGGGCTCAGAACGCACCCTTGTGGGGCCCCAGTGTTGAGGATCAGCGGGGAGGAGATGTTGTTGCCTACCCTCACCACCTGGGGGCGGCCCGTCAGGAAGTCCAGTACCCAGTTGCACAGGGCGGGGTCGAGACCCAGGGTCTCGAGCTTGATGACGAGCTTGGAGGGTACTATGGTGTTGAATGCCGAGCTGTAGTCGATGAACAGCATTCTCACATAGGTATTCCTCTTGTCCAGATGGGTTAGGGCAGTGTGCAGTGTGGTTGAGATTGCATCGTCTGTGGACCTATTTGGGCGGTAAGCAAATTGGAGTGGGTCAAGGGTGTCAGGTAGGGTGGAGGTGATATGGTCCTTGACTAGTCTCTCAAAGCACTTCATGATGACGGATGTGAGTGCTACGGGCGGTAGTCGTTTAGCTCAGTTACCTTAGCTTTCTTGGGAACAGGAACAATGGTGGCCCTCTTGAAGCATGTGGGATCAGCAGACTGGTATAGGGATTGATTGAATATGTCCGTAAACACACCGGCCAGCTGGTCTGCGCATGCTCTGAGGGCGCGGCTGGGGATGCCGTCTGGGCCTGCAGCCTTGCGAGGGTTAACACGTTTAAATGTCTTACTCACTTCGGCTGCAGTGAAGGAGAGACCGCATGTTTCCGTTGCAGGCCGTGTCAGTGGCACTGTATTGTCCTCAAAGCGGGCAAAAAAGTTATTTAGTCTGCCTGGGAGCAAGACATCCTGGTCCGTGACTGGGCTGGGTTTCTTCCTGTAGTCCGTGATTGACTGTAGACCCTGCCACATACCTCTTGTGTCTGAGCCGTTGAATTGAGATTCTACTTTGTCTCTGTACTGGCGCTTAGCTTGTTTGATAGCCTTGCGGAGGGAATAGCTGCACTGTTTGTATTCAGTCATGTTACCAGACACCTTGCCCTGATTAAAAGCAGTGGTTCGTGCCTTCAGTTTCACACGAATGCTGCCATCAATCCACGGTTTCTGGTTAGGGAATGTTTTAATCGTTGCTATGGGAACGACATCTTCAACGCACGTTCTAATGAACTCGCACACCGTATCAGCGTATTCGTCAATGTTGTTGTCTGACGCAATACGAAACATCTCCCAGTCCACGTGATGGAAGCAGTCTTGGAGTGTGGAGTCAGCTTGGTCGGACCAGCGTTGGACAGACCTCAGCGTGGAAGCTTCTTGTTTTAGTTTCTGTCTGTAGGCAGGGATCAACAAAATGGAGTCGTGGTCAGCTTTTCCGAAAGGGGGGCGGGGCAGGGCCTTATATGCGTCGCGGAAGTTAGAGTAACAATGATCCAGGGTCTTTCCACCCCTGGTTGCGCAATCGATATGCTGATAAAATTTAGGGAGTCTTGTTTTCAGATTAGCCTTGTTTTCAGATTAATCCCCAGCTACAATGAATGCAGCCCCCGGATAAATCGTTTCCAGTTTGCAGAGAGTTAAATAAAGTTCGTTCAGAGCCATCGATGTGTCTGCTTGGGGGGGGATATATACGGCTGTGATTATAATCGAAGAGAATTCCCTTGGTAGATAATGCGGTCTACATTTCATTGTGAGGAATTCTAAATCAGGTGAACAGAAGGATTTGAGTTCCTGTATGTTTCTTTCATCACACCATGTCACGTTGGCCATAAGGCATACGCCCCCGCCCGTCTTCTTACCAGAAAGATGTTTGTTTCTGTCGGCGCGATGCGTGGAGAAACCCGCTGGCTGCACCGCTTCGGATTGCGTCTCTCCAGTTAGCCATGTTTCCGTGAAGCAGAGAACGTTACAGTCTCTGATGTCCCTCTGGAATGCTACCCTTGCTCGGATTTCATCAACCTTGTTGTCAAGAGACTGGACATTGGCAAGACATTGGCAAGAAGAATGCTAGGGAGTGGTGCACGATGTGCCTGTCTCCGGAGTCTGACCAGAAGACCGCTTCGTTTCCCTCTTTTTCTGAGTCGTTTTTTTTTTTGGTCACTGCATGTGATCCACTCGGTTACACTGGTTGTAAGGCAGAACACAGGAGCCGCATCGCGAAAAACATATTCTTGGTCGTACTGATGGTGAGTTGACGCTGATCTTATATTCAGTAGTTCTTCTCGGCTGTATGTAATGAAACCTAAAATGACCTGGGGTACTAGTGTAAGAAATAACACGTAAAAAAACAAAAAACTGCAAAGTTTCCTAGGAACGCGAAGCGAGGCGGCCATCTCTGTCGGCGCGTCAAGAAGCAGTGCAGCTTGGCGGGGTCGAGATTTCGGAGGACGCATGGCTCTCGACCTTCGCATCTCATGAGTCCTTACGGGAGTTGCAGCGATAGGACAAGACTAACTACCAATTGGATTTCACGAAAAATGAGAAAAAAGTGTTTCATAATAAAATACAAAAATAGTAATAATATTGTCACCACTGTTTTCAGTACTCTAGCACCCTCCGCTCACGAGGATACCAACACTGAGCGTTTTTCTAAAATGTATTATGATATTGGAGAACAAATTGGGAGGTATCTTAGACCATTCCTCCATACAGAATCTTTCCAGATCCCTCTAATCGAACCACAGGCTTTCAACGGGTTTCAAGTCTGGAGCATGAGATGGCCAATGCAAAATGTTTATTTTGTGCTTAATAAACCATTTCTTTGTGGATTTTGATTAGTTCTTGGGGTTAGTGTATTGCTGGAAGATCCACTTGTGGCCAAATTTCAGTATCCTGGCAGAGCCAACCAGGTTTTTGGATTAAATATATAGGGAGTTGGTAAAGTTCATGATGCCGTTGACCTGAACAAGGGCCCCAGGACCAGTGGAAGAAAAATGGCTCCATAACATCAAAGATCCATCACCATATTTTACTGTAGGTAGGTAGCAGGTACTTTTCTGCATATGCTTCTGTTTGTCAACAGCAAACCCACGACTGGTGTGTCTGGCCAAAGAGCTATATTTTCATGTCACCTGACCATAGTACATGTTCCAATCCAAGTGCCAATGCCATTTATTAAACTAGGCGGTGCTTTGTCAGATGGGGCTTCCGAGTGACACAGCGGTCTAAGGCACTGCATCTCAGTGCTAGAGGCATCACTACAGACCCTGGTTTGATTCCCGGCTATATCACAACCGGCAGTGATTGGGAGTCCCATAGGGCGGTGCACAATTGGTCCAGCATCGTCCAGGTTAGGGTTTGGTCGGGGTAGGCCGTCATTGTAAATAAGAATTTGTTCTTAACTGACTTTCCTAGTTTAATTAAGGTAAAAAAATATTACAATAAAGATGACATAAAAATAAAGCTCTTTGGCCAGAAACACCAGTGTGCTAGAGTATTGAAAACAGGAGGAACAATAATCTTTTTTTTTATTACATTATTATTTCTTGTTCAACAAAATATTTTTCTCTGAGCAATTGTATTAGTATAAAACAATAGAATCGGCCACCATCTGTGGCCGCAGAGGTCACACTGCCGGTCAGTGTCGGGTTGGTTCCTCTGGGGATCGAGGCAGCAGAGGCAGGAGAGAAACAGAGAGACACAGCTCTCTGAGGAGAGACACATGGAACGAGGGGTTAATAAGGTAATCGGGTGGAAGCTGTAACCTATAACAAACCTCGTTCACTCTCCTCAGGACTTTAAATGGCCCCCACAAACCACGGACCCAGCTCCCGGCAGGGCAGGGGGAGGGGCAGGTTTCGGGTCGAGAGCCAGACCCAGGCCCCCGGTGTTCGCACCCCCGGTGTCCCCCGGTGTCTCACTGCGGTGGCGATCTGCATTAACCTTCTGGCACATCACGGCCTGTTGAAGGTGGACATGGACGGCTTCCCATGTCTCCTCCACGCGCCTGAACCAGTCGTCCATGTCAGGAACCTCGGTCTGACCCTGATGCCAAGGCGCCAGAACCAGCTGGTACCCCAGTACGCACTGGAAGGGAGAGATGTTAGTGGAGGAGTGGTGGAGCGAGTTCTGTGCCATCTTGACCCAGGGCACGAACTCCACCCACTCCCCCGGCCGGTCCTGGCAATAGGACCGCAGAAACCTGTCCACATCCTAGTTCACTCTCTCCACCTGCCCATTACTCGCGGGGTGAAACCTTGAACCTTGTCACGAGTTCCACTGAGGTTGGTCCCTGTCCTTGTTCGGGCGGCGTTTGGGCGGCGTTCGGTTGAAGTCGCCGACTTTCTAGCCATCACTGATCCTCTTTTCTTTTTCCTTTGGATTTGTCTTGTCTTGTATCACACCTGGTTCCAATCCCATTTATTATATGTTGTGTATTTAACCCTCTGTTCTCCCTCATTGTCCTTGTTGGTGATTGTTTGTTTGTAAGCTGTGCAAGATATGTTCTGGTGTGCGATGGGTTTTGTACCCACTTGTGTTATGTTGTATATTTTGTTTTTTGAGTTTTTGAGCATTTATTGAACTGCTCCGTTTTATACGAAGTTCGCTCTCCTGCGCCTGACTTCCCTGCCACCAGCACGCACCCTTACAATAGCTCAGTATTTGTATAATTTATTTTAGTATATTTTGCACATCTTTATCAAGGGTTCCAATAATTATGGACCTGATTGTATTTTTGTTCATTGACAACCCATCCCTTTGTATCAGCTAAAATACATAAATTAGCCATTTACAACATTAGAAAAAAACTATCCAGCCTATGTATAACTTAATCCACTTGACTGGCTGAAATGTAGCCTACTGTATTGAGGTTTCATATTTTCTTGTGGCAAATAAAGGCTATCCTAGCCAAGCACTTCTTGGAACATGCCCAATAAAACTTGTGGGAGCGAAAGGTCCTCCCTTATTGCCCATGAAGCAGTTTTATCACAGTAGCATTTGACTCACAAGACAGCTTTATTGTCGAAATGAATCCCTGAATGGATTAAGTCCTATCTCAGTCGCAGAGACTGTCTTGCATGTGGAGGAGCTTATACACGTTTCAGGAGCAGAGAGAGAGAGCATGAAGGAGGTACATGGAGAGTGAGAGCGGAAGAGAGGGGGGGTGGAGAGAAAGAGGAGGGATGAGAGAGAGCGAGAGATTGGATAGAGAGAGAGAAATCTGGCACTGTGAAAAGCACGTTGTATCACCCCCTCAACAGGCAACGGGATTGTGGGATGGGCACCAGAGAGAGGAAGAGCGAGAGATTGCGAGAACGGGAGAGAGCGCAAGCACAGGGCTTGCTCAGCAGACATGGGTCTTGTTCAGCCCTGAGGAGTTGAGGCATTTGTGTGAGCCAGAGTATTTCTAAGGTCTGATGCATGCCCATGATCTTAGTCATCAGAGGTCTGTATTCAAATCAAATTGTATTTGTCACCAGTGCCGATTTTAGCATATAAATCTTGTTGGGTGAATCCCCCCCACATTTTTTTATGCATGCCAGCAAAGCCACTACATAGCACAACACTAAACAATACATTAATTGCACTATAATGGTGACAAACGGTGCCCAGAAACAGTTAGAGCCTACATAAAGCTGTCCCAACAGCAGAGCTTTCTTTTCAGCAGTGAATCCTTACCAAATCAAATCACATTTATTTATTTATATAGCCCTTCGTACATCAGCTGATATCTCAAAGTGCTGTACAGAAACCCAGCCTAAAACCCCAAACAGCAAGCAATGCAGGTGTAGAAGCACAGTGGTTAGGAAAAACTCCATAGAAAGGCCAAAACCTAGGAAGAAACCTAGAGAGGAACCAGGCTATGAGGGGTGGCCAGTCCTCTTCTGGCTGTGCCGGGTGGAGATTATAACAGAACATGGCCAAGATGTTCAAATGTTCATAAATGACCAGCATGGTCAAATAATAATAATCACAGGCAGAACAGTTGAAACTGGAGCAGCAGCACGGCCAGGTGGACTGGGGACAGCAAGGAGTCATCATGCCAAGTAATCCTGAGGCATGGTCCTAGGGCTCAGGGCCTCCGAGAGAGAGAAAGAAAGAGAGAATTAGAGAGAGCATACTTAAATTCACACAGGACACGGGATAAGACAGGAGAAGTACTCCAGATATAACAAACTGACCCTAACCCCCGACACAAACTACTGCAGCATAAATACTGGAGGCTACCACTGCTACACCTGGCTATCAGCAGAGCCTTGTCTGGCATCTAAACAGTTCATTCAGCCTCATTTACTGCCTTTTAAAAAACACAGTTGATATGGCTGACTTTCTTAAACAAATGTGGTTTCTTCTGACAATTGAGATGTACAAACTATTGCATAAGGTGATGACGAGGGGATAAGAGGCAATCCGTAATTTCGATTAAGACAATGAGTGAGCTAGGACGGATGTAGTCAATATAACTATTTGTTTAGCACTTTTGAAATGTACAGCGACAGAATTCAGAACATGGGCCGTTCTTACAGTATTCTCCCTGTACACCAAGTCAGAACCGTAGGATAAATAAAGGGGGTGTGTACTGTAAGCAGACAATGAAAGCTCTTACAATATTCAATGATGACATTTCTCTTAAACAGGCTATAGGCTACATGTGCACCACCAACAGATACAAGTTTACTACACAACATACACTTAGTATTGCTTTCTTAGCTACAGTATATATACAGTATCTCCCTGGCATATTACATTAATGCAGCAGCATACAAGACATTTTTGAACTCACCTTGTTGTGCTGTGCCCACTTGAACAGGAAGGTGGAGCGACGGTCCTTCATGGACAAATTTTGTCATCAAACTTTGTCATCAAAGTCTGACATTCTCTGGATTTATGGTGCTTTCAAAACAAATGGGAATTGAAAAAACAAGGTTGAATCATGACGTCAGTGATCTTCAGGTCGGAGCTCTAGAAAGAGGCCTGAGTTCCTGACTTGGAATTCCGAGTTGGATGACTGTTCAAAACATATTTTCCCAGTCGGATCTAATTTTTTTTCAGAGTTCACAGTTGTCTTGCACTCATTGAAGTCTGAGATTTCCCCGTTCCGAGTTTCTAGTTGTTTTGAATGCGGCAGAAGTCATGCTGGATTGACAGAATGGCCAATGTTGAATGTTTATCCTTTTAAGCTTGGAAAAGAGACCCCTAAACCCAGACATGGACCTCACACCCACTCCACTGAATAGGAGGCTAGTGATTGCTTTGCAAGGCGTGCAGTTAGCCTCTGATTCCTTCAAAACCCCTCATTGTTGAATTTGAGATTTTCAACTTGTTGTGTAATGCATATGTCCAATGGCCGATGAGCACTGATATGTTTCATCTGTAATTTCCCTTCATAATTTCTCTTCATTTGACAATGATTGAAAAGGATTTGCCAGTAGATTGTCAAATTGATTCATGATGACTGCTAGCTTGCTAGCTAACGTTTTGAAAGTAATGATGTTGACATGATCAGTCCAATCAAAACTACGGTAGATATAGCGTGATTTGACATCCTTTTATTTGTGGCCAATGACCTTGCGACTTCTTGGATCAGCACTTCTAATGTAACTCTATGGCAGCACCCGAGGGGCTTGAATATTTAAGCTCTCCCAATAGATTTTGCGGTGACGTAGTGTGACAGAACACTGAGCCAATCACAGCGCAACTAGAGAACATTACCAACCCCTATGCTCCGTATATTCCACTGGCTGCCCCACAGAAAGCACTGAGCTAGGCTGAAACACATGCATTTTGGAGCTACCTTACTGAAGAAAGCAAAAAATGGATTGGGCTGGACATGCCGAGAGATGAGTTCGGATTGGTCTGCCATGTGGCATGCTTCTGTCTATAACATGAGCTGGTCAGTATGTGTAGGTAATCCTTTCTAAAGCTGCTTTTTTGAAAGATATTACGAAGAACTGCATAAGTGTTGCTAATGCTTTCCATTTTCTGGAGGACCGAGTTTTGAAATCAGTGGAATGCCCGGTGGAAGCAGAGTATGATAGCTAAAGAAAAGTCTGGTGTTTGACTGTAAATAATGCAGAGGGAGTCTAAAAGAGGACACACAGAAGAAGGCTGTTGTATAAAACCCCTGTCTCGAGATTACATCTTCAAACTATGGGCAACCATGGCATCCATGACAGAGAGGGAGAAGCATTCATCCATGTATACATGTAAGAGAGTCTAACTTGCTACATTCAGAGCCCTTTGCATTGCTATTTATAGCCTAATGTCAGCTAGCTAGCTAACATTGAACCTAGCTAGTTGGTTAGCTTTAGCTACCTGTAGATCATGCAGGGTAGTAATGTTATGAGTTGGGATTATGGTTCATTGTTTAGCTAACTAGCTACCTACATGTCTAAACAAAAGACTCCACTATGCAAATAACTATTTTATTTGATATAGTGTGTGTTTACCAGAGACGGTAATGTGAAGAACAACATGACCTGCTCCCAAGTCAAATTAGGATATAACACTTGGCCAACAAGACAGTGTCCAAGTAAAATAAAATAAAACATTTGTCACACTCACAACCGTAAGCTATTTTCTGTAATTAGCTTGCCATTAACCTTTCTAGGGGGTGTGGGACGCTACCGTCCCACCTGGCTAACATCCAGTGAAATTGCAGAGCGCCAAATTCAAAAACAGAAGTACTCATTATAAAAATTCATAAAGCATACAAGTGTTATACATCGGTTTAAAGATTAACTTCTTGTTAATCCAATCACGGTGTCAGATTTCAAAAAGACTTTACGGCGAAAGCATACCATGCAATTATCTGAGCGCCCAGCAGACAAATCATTACAAACAGTTACCAGCCAAGTAGAGTTACAAAAGTCAGAAATAGCAATACAATGAATCACTTACGTTTGATCTTCATATGGTTGCACTCACAAGACTCCCATTTACTCAATAAATGTTTATTTTGTTCAATAAAGTCCTTCTTTATATCCAAAAACCTCAGTTTTGTTCAGTAATCCAAAGGCTCAAAGGCAGTAACAACAGACAGACGAAAAACCCAAAAAGTATCGGTAAAGTTCGTAGAAACATGTCAAACGATGTTTATAATCAAACCTCAGGTTGTTTTTAGTCATAATATAAAAGGAAAACAAGAAAGTCGTGCTCTCGGTCTTGTGCATGAAATACCTCAGGGACACTGCATGGTCCACTCATTCAAAGTGGTCTTTCTCCCTCATTTTTCAGAATACAAGCCTGAAACAAATTTCTAAAGACTGTTGACATCTAGTGGAAATTTGAGTCCTAAGTCAACGGATACTGTAATGGCATTCAATAGAAAACTACAAAAATAAAAAAATCCCACTTCCTGGATGCCTGCCATATCAGTTCTGTTGAACTCACAAACATTATTTTAAAAATTTTGGAAACTTTAGTGTTTTCTTTCCAAATCTACCGATTATATGCATTTCGTAGCTTCTGGGCCTGAGTAGCAGGCAGTTGACTTTGGGCGTGCTTTTCATCCGGAGGTGAAAATAGTGCACCCTACCCAAATGAAGTTAACGTAGCTCGCCATTAACTTGAATAACAATGATCTTGTTGTGAGTTGATATTCCTGTAATAATGAATACAAATGAGCTAAAGTTGTTGTCAACTATATGATATGGTAATTATTTGAAATGGTTAGCCAGCTAACTTGACATTAGCTAATTAGCAAACAAGCTAGAAACTAACCAAACATTGCTTAGAAAGTTGGTTTTAATTGCCTTATTTGCTAGATTGACAAATAATAAATACATTTTTAAACCCATGGGTTTATTGTTGTTAAAATACACCAGTTATGCCATTTTTGGACCACCAGGCTGCTGATGTCATGCAGCCTGTTATTTTTGTGTTTATACTTTTTCATAACGACCACGACAAATGTGATAATAATGTCACTGTGGCAACTGTCTACAGACGTGTTGATAGTCTTGAGATTAGTCTTGAAATCTTTGGTTGTATAGTACACTACCATAATTACTCTGTATAGCTCATGGCCTCACATGTGAATCCTTAAAGAGATGGGTGGGGCTAAGGCTTAAGAGGGTGTGAACGATGCTGAATGGGTGACAAAGACCAGCTCTACAGTAGGTGTACCAAAACATTCAAGGGCCATTTTCTCAAAAGTCAGGTTACAAATTCATCAACTTTCAAAGCAGAATTACTTTCCCTTTTTTCCTCAACTGTAGTGTATGATATACAATTTTCTAGCTCTGTCTCTACTTTTTCCAATGTAAAAAACACAATTTCCAATTTTCACAAATGCAGAAAATGTAAAGGGGTGCGAATACTTTCTACACTGTATTTCTGATCAATTTAATGTTATTTTAATGGACAAAAAAGTTTTTTTTTCTTTCAAAGACAAGGACATTTCTAAGTGACCCCAAACTTCTGTCCTGTATTGTTGTGTATTTGACTGACCGGCTCAAACCGGTCTCATGTAGCAACATTTTAGTAACATTTTTTTTTAGGAACAATTGGAAAGTAATTTTGCTTTGAAAGTTGATAAACTTGTAAAATCACTTTTGAGAAAAGGGCCTTTGAATGTTTTGGTTCCTACTGGAGATACTGGAGTATTAAATTGTCATACTTGAGAAAAAGTATAAATCATTTCAAATTCCTTATATTAAACCAGACCAACACAATTTTTTAAATGTTGTTTTATTGATGGATAGCCAACACATAATTTACAAACGAAGCCTTTGTGTTTAAGTCTGCCAGATTAGGGATGTAGTAGGGATGACCAGGGATGTTCTCTTGATATGTGTGGACAATTTTCCTGTCAAAATGTAACGAGTACTTTTGGGGGTCAGGGAAAATGTATGGAGTAAAAAGTACATTATTTTCTTTAGAAATGTAGTGAAGTAAAAGTTGCCAAAAATATAAATAGTAAAGTAATGTACAGATACCCCCCCCCCAAATACATAAATAGTACTTTAAAGTATTTTTACTGAAGTACTTTACACCACTGCCCAAATGCCTTCATACCAGTACATTAACATACTTGATATACTGTTACACACGCATCCATAAGTTAAGGCCATGCAACCCGAGTTGAAACCTGAGTGAGGTGCACATGTACAGTACATGAACAGATGCATGCACCATATATTTATGTGGTGGACACTTGATACGGTCACATGATATTCTTGTGGTATGTCACAAAATCATGTTACGACCACACATATCAATATTAATTTTATATATCAATATTTTGCTAACTCTTACTAAGTGGATGGGTCTCTACAGAAGGTGTAAACAGCCAAACGGTTACTTGCATAGTAGCAATATCAGAAATAGATGGTGTCAATATAAATAAAATAACATACAGTATGTACAAGAACAATATCAATAACGATAGTGATAGACGAGGTAAGTTATATGCATACAATCAGGGGTAAAGTGGCTGAGCAGCCGGATAACAAAACAAATAGTAGCAGTACCGTATGGCACGTGTGTTGAAAGAGTCATTTGAATAGAGGCACTGCAGATAGTGCTGATAACTAGTCCGTCCGAACCAGTTATTGTCTAGCTGTGTCCAGTCCAGGTGGTGCTTGTACAGGCAAACCATCTATGAGAGGAAGGATGTCAGCGACGCGCAGCAGCTGAAACCTGGTCCCGACAGTCCGAACGCTCCTTGGCGACAACAACACCAGGTTTCAGAGCATCGAAGCTGTAAAACAGGGAATAACAAAAAAAATCAGAAGATATTACAACCTTGCACAACATCAATTCACCTCCCAAGTTTAGATTAGAAGAACAACCTCGTACAATGCAATTTAAATTATTTTCACCTGAAGTGATGGTACTGCTTGATCTGTGGCAGCGGCCTGAAGTACAGTGTCAGGTGTTGTTGCAAGCCATAGCTTTCCACCAGCACTGTATCATCATCCAGTCCAACCAGTGTTGGGATGTTGGCCCCTGTCACAGTGCTGTCCTTCACAACACCAGCAATTTCAGACAAAGTGTTCACTCTGGTCTTTCTGAAGCGCTGCTTGAAGCTCTGCTTGATGAAACACCAGTCGGGGGCAAACTTGCTGTGGCCTGTGATCAGGAAGTGAAGGTCCAGACTGTTTGCTGGTTCAGTAGGGGCCCCCAGAGACAGAAATAATGTGAGATCAATAAAAGTAGTGCCAATCATGTTGGAGGTCAATTAAATAATCAAAACATGTTTATGCTTTACATACCAAGTGTTGTCATTGATTCCTTGTAGAGACGCCACACTGCTGCTTTTGTCACTTTTTTCCACCAAAGTGTTTGTGTCTTGGGTGGCGTCTTGGTAATACTATTGCATGATCCTCGGCGTAGTTGTTGATGAAGTTCAGCACTTGCTGCAAGTAATCTTTGCTTGCTTTGGCCAGCTCTCTTTTGATGGTAGGCATTAGAACATTCTCCTTGTATGACTGGTGGAGGAGAGCCATGCGTGTTCTACTGATGCCGAAAGACAAATTCCAGATAAATATTTTTGCGTTATTATACAATAGATGCAAAATGGAATTCTAAGATATCACCACACAGTTCATACATGTAATGTTAGCTAGCTAGCCAGACATCTAACGTCAGCTAATGTTATCTAGCTTTAACTTGTTTTGTTCAGATGTGTAGCTAGCTAAATAATGAACCATAATCCCAAACCATAGAATACTAGCAATACAAGCCGATTGTCATATCTATCTAAAGTTAACCAAATAAGTTCAATGTTAGCTAGCTAACGTTAGGCTATAACTTGATTGCGAAATGGCATTCTAAGAAAACATCCCTACCGTTACACACAGTTCATACACGTGGATCGCCGTTTCTTCCCCATCTCTGTCATCAGAAGACTCTACAATGTCTTCTTTAATGAAAATGTTTTAACCTAAATCCTCATCATCTGATACATTTTTCAGTCAGAGAGAGTCCGCATGGCACGATCGGCACGATCGTCCTCCAGAAAGTAGTCCATCGCAACTTTTTCCCACTGACCTTTGTTGATAAATTCAGGGCAGAAATGTTATTGAGAGCAGTAGCAACATATTTGCAGTTCTCCATGGCTAACGTTGTATCTTTAAAAAAAACTGCAGTAGAAAAGATTATATACGCATAACGAGCAGCTAATTTTATAGACACAAGATGCTACACCGCAGAACATTCGGAAACTCATCTCTCGGCATGTCCAGCCCACTCATCCAGGCTGTATGACAACCTGACGTGATTGGGAGTCCCATAGGGCGGCACACAATTGGCTCAGCATCGTCCGGGTTTCGCCGGTGTAGGCCGCCATTGTAAATAAGAATTTGTTCTTAATGGACTTGCCTAGTTAAATAAAAGTGAAATATATATTTTTAATTTTTAAGTAAAAAAAGACAAGTTTGTTATGAAGGCACATGAAAGTTTACAAGTTCGAGAAGGCATTTCTGCCCCAAAACACATTTTGATTAAATATATTTAACGTTCAAACGGCTTTGCAGTGAAGTCTCGACTTGCAACATACGCCGAAACGGGACACATATTTCTGCCTAATAATTCTCAGCTAGAGACACACAAGAATCCCTTCATCACTGTAGAGAACCATTTCCTGGGACCCACGGTCTAGTTTGGCAAAGAATGTTTCCTCCAAGTCCCCACACAAATCATCCTCCTCCTATCTGGTTTGCCATCAGCACTCTTCTGAACCTGAGTAACTTCACACACTGGGGATACCTCAAAACTCTCCCTGAGAGACTCCACCCCCTGACACACCTGACTTATCACAAGGGGTTACACAAACCTGATCACTGGTGCCGTGGGTTGTTACGCCGTGGGTTGTTACGCTCAACAGTTTCCTGTGTGTATCAAGAATGGTCCACCACTCAAAGTACATCCAGCCAACTTGACACAACTGTGGGAAGCATTGTAATCAACATGGGCCAGCATCACTGTTGAACGCTTTTGACACCATGTAGAGTCCATGCCCCGGTGAATTGATGCTGTTTTGAGGGCAAAAGGGGGTGTAACTCAATATTAGGAAGGTGCTCCTAATGTTTTGTACACTCAGTTTGTTAAGCAGAGCGAAACAGTGGAGCCCAAGAGCAGACTCAGATGAGAAAACAGGGATGAATGAACCTAAATATTTATTGTTACACAGATTGATATAGAGTGCAGATCCAGGGAAGCTCGGATGAGTAACAGAAAAATCAGATGTGGAGGCTGAGGTTGGAGTTAACTGAGTGGAACAGGGTAAACAGGTCCTGAGGTGAATCCAAGTTAGTGGTGGTGAGTAAAATCCAGAGCAAGGTAGTTGGGTGGTGAGACGTGGAACAGGAGACAGGAGCCAGAGACAGAGTGGTAATGAGCAGATATTACGATCTGGCAGAGTGGCAGTGGCAGGACTGAGTATTTGTAGAGGTCTTGATTATGGAACAAGTTGCAGCTGGTAGGGATCTGCTCTGACTCCAGGTCAAGAAGACACCAGATAAACACCAGAGGGCGTAGCAGGAGCAGATGTGACACAGTGTATGTTTCTATCAATATTATCCATGCATCAAGACACCTGAAATTGTTTACTTTTGAATAATAATACATTTATTTTAATATGTCATCTATGTCAAATTATGTCATCAGTGGCCTCCCGGGTGGCGCAGTGGTTAAGGGCGCTGTACTGCAGCGCCAGCTGTGCCATCAGAGACTCTGGGTTCGCGCCTGTCGTAACCGGCCGTGACCGGGAGGTCCGTGGGGCGATGCACAATTGGCCTAGCGTCGTCCGGGTTAGGAAGGGCTTGGTCGGTAGGGATGTCCTTGTCTCATCGCGCACCAGCGACTCCTGTGGCGGGCTGGGCGCAGTGCGCGCTAACCAAGGTTGCCAGGTGCACGGTGTTTCCTCCGACACATTGGTGCGGCTGGCTTCCGGGTTGGATGCGCGCTGTGTTAAGAAGCAGTGCGGCTTGGTTGGGTTGTGTATCGGAGGACGCATGACTTTCAACCTTCGTCTCTCCCGAGCCCGTACGGGAGTTGTAGCAATGAGACAAGATAGTAGCTACTAAAAACAATTGGATACCACGAAATTGGGGAGAAAAAGGGGTAAAATAAATAATAAAAATATGTAATCCGTTTCTGTTTCTGTTGGTGTGTTGGTGTTACGTGTCCCTACGAGGAGCGCGAACCCAGTATAAATGAAAATATGGGGATGAAAAGGCAGTTAAATGGATTTTCTCTCAATTGTGGCAATATATCCTCCTCTGTGTATAACATTGACACAAAACGTTATTCTTTTGCCATCCAAGTATTCATGGTGAGGCTCGTTTTTGTGAAGACAATAATCCTATTTCTTCATGGTGGATGAGGTTCGTTTCACTAGGAATATGCTTATTATTGTGGGAAGAAATGCATATACCTGTTATGAAACTTCTGAGATCAGCCACAGAGGAGAGCAATCTGATCTCACTGCAACAAAAAAACAGATAACATTTTACACTAAAACACATGGAGTATGTACTGTATGTAAGGTGGTAAAGGTTCTTTCAAGATCACAGGGTCAAACTGTACTGTTACTGTATTGTTACTGTACATTTGCAGTCCACTTAATTGGAATGAGAGACCTACAAACACTGAGGTTCATGGTCTCCTGACACAGTGTGAAGTGCAGAGATTAGAAACGAGACAAATGTTGCTTTCAACAAGAAAAATCACACATGCTGTCCTTGGGTTCAGAGAGCAAATGAAAATAGACATGGAGATAGTGGGAGGTGAGGAAGCCAGTGAACTCCAGTGAAATAGGGCTACAATGACATCCCTGTGTACTCATGTACTATAGAGAAATAACCCATCAGGTTGGTGAATTATATATATCTTGCCTTTGTTACAACGTCAATGAAAAGATGAGCTAGCCGATTGATATCTGCATGAATTAATATGATACAGGCAACAATCTGTTGTTATGACAGAAAAACAGAAAAACTCCACACCACATTACTAGAATCCACTGACTTGAGAGCAGTGGGTGGAGGTGAGTTCTAATGATGTGAAGTCATTTCCATAGAGTGCCCTTACTGCCTGGTACAGCATCCAGTGGCCACTGTAAGTCTGCTTACCTGCTGTGCTGCATCCAGCACCAGTGAGATGGGCTCTACAGGAGAGTACACACACTTTAAAGTGGAGGTGTATTTATATTTCCTGTTCAGTTTCATACAGCTAGCGGTCATAGTTTTCATTATATGTTGCCTGAGATTTATTTGGGTATCTCTACAAGGCTATTTGTACTTAAAGTCGTTGTACAAAGATTAACATTTGAGCAATTTTACAACACGTCTACATTAATTAATTTGTAACATACAAAATGTAGCAGGTCTACGCTTGTCCCTGGCATGTCCTTAGCTGCGGGAATCATATCAAATGGAATTTTATTTGTAACATGCGCTGAATACAACTGTTGTAGACCATACCCTGAAATGCTTACTTACAAGCCCTTAAACAAGTCTATGTATACAGTTTAGTCGAGGTAATTTGTACATGTAGCTAAGGGTAAAGTGACTATGCATAGATAATAAACAGTGAGAAGCATTTTATTAATTGTCCAGCAGTCTTACAGCTTGGGCGTAGAAGCTGTTAAGGAGCCTTTTGGACCTAGAGTTGGAAATTCCGGTACTGCTTGCCGTGCAGTAGCAGAGAGAACAGTCTATGACCTCGGTGACTGGAGGCTTTGGTAATTTTTAGGGCCTTCCTCTGACACCTCCTAGGTCCTGGGTGGCAAGAAGCCTGGCTCCAGTGATGCATTGGGCTGTACTCCTGAGGGGGAAAAGGTTGTTGTCATGCCCTCTTCACAACTGTCTTGGTGTGTTTGGACCATGACAGTTTGTTGGTGATATAGACACCAAGGAACTTGAAATGCTCGATCCGCTCCACTACAGCCCCATCGACGTTAACGGGGGCTAGTTCGGCCCTCTTTGTCCTGTAATCCACGATCATCTCCTTTGTCTTGATCACGTTGAGGGAGAGGTTGTTGTCCTGGCACCACACAGCCAGGTCTCTGACTTCCTCCCTATAGGCTGTCTCATCATTGTCGGTGATCAGGCCGACCGCTGCTGTGTCGTCAGCAAACTTAATGACGATGTTGGAATTGTGCTTGGCCACGCAGTCATAGAGGACCTGAAGGTACTGCAGCACCCCCTGATAAATCGATATATATATATATATATATACAGTATATACACTACCATTCAAAACATTGGGGTCACATAGAAATGTCCAATGCTTTTTAAGAAAAGCTTATTTTTTGTCCATTAAAATAACATCAAATTGATCAGAAATACAGTGTAGACATTGTTAATTGTCGTGTCTTTACTATGGATTAAGTGATATATGACATCAAATTAGTTCTCTGTAATTAATATTATCTGATTAAACTAATCATGTAAATAATTTAATTAACTAGGAAGCCGGGGCACCAAGGAAGAATGTTTATAGAGCTGTTGTCTTCCGAATAAACTCTTGAAGACCTGGTAATCGTTTATATCAATAGCAGTCAATTATTAATCGTCACCTTAATCAGTCTCATCTGAACGTCGTAAAATGATTGGTTATCTTCACGAACCCTGGCTAACAAGTTGAATCAGCAATACAACATTTTGTTTAATTATTTATTTACTAAATAACTAAATAATCACACAGAATTACATAAACACAGGATGGATCATATATTGATTACTAATTATGTCATAAAAGAAAACGTCCCGAGCAGACGAAACCGATATGACGGCTGGTTACACAAAGAAAGGGGGTTAGGTTTGAATGAAAGCGCAGGATGACTGAGGAGCAAAAGAATTGGGTCTCTATCGGACCTTATGATGCTATGCTATCGTAAATACAGAATCATATGCATTCTAAATAACCACCCATTCGGAAAAGGAAAATGCAAGAAATATATTTACTCTGAGCTGTACTTTGATAGATTGGTCAAAGATCGAAAGCTGGGTTACCCAGCAGAGATCTCCCTTGTCCTTTGAAGAATATTTCTGGCAGATACGTTGTAGTACCCTGTCGTTCTAAAAAGATTGTTCATCCTTTCAAAGTTCAAAATTCCCTAATTTTAAAAACTAAAATTACATTTCATGTTTTCACAAATAGTTCCATATTTAAACATTTAAATGGCACAACAATTCCATGTGAATCTGAACTAGAATGTGTGGACTTTCCAAGATGTAGTTTATGTTATCCTATCATCAGTAATAATATCTCAGGCGACAACTGATCTGACATCCTATTCTTTATGTACCAACAGATATTTTAACCTGGTTGGATAACATGAAGATTTTTCTTTTCCCCAACCTTTTGATGTTACAATACTCTCTCTATGTTAGCAAAGGGCTTTCCAAGAGTCCATTCTGTGGAGTGGAGAGAAAAAGGTGGAAAGGTATTTATGGGGAGTCATAAACCTCCCCCAACAGGACAATGTCAATGCATAATGTTGTAAATGACTATTGTAGCTGGAAACTGATTATTTTTTATGGAATATCTACATAGGCGTACAGAGGCCCATTATCAGCAACCATCACTCCTGTGTTCCAATGGCACGTTGTGTTAGCTAATCCAATTTATTATTTTAAAAGGCTAATTGATCATTAGAAAACCCTTTTGCAATTATGTTAGCACAGCTGAAAACTGTTGTCCTGATTAAAAATATCTTAGGGCTGAGATCCCGTTAACAACAGCCAGTGAAAGTGCAGGGCGCCAAATTCAAAACAGCAGAAATCTCATAATTACAATTCCTCAAACATACAAGTATCTTATACCATTTTAAAGGTAATATTGTTGTTAATCCCACCAGTGTCCAATTTCAAATAGGCTTTACAGCAAAATCACCAGAAACGATTATGTTAGGTCAAAGCCATATCACAGAAAAACACAGCCATTTTTCCAGCCAAAGAGTGGAGTCACAAAAATCTGAAATAGAGATAGAATTAATCACTAACCTTTGATGATCTTCATCAGATGACACTCATAGGACTTCATGTTACACAATATATGTATGTTTTGTTTGATAAAGTTAATATTTATATTTAAAAAATCTCAGTATACATTGGCGCGTTATGTTCAGTAGTTCCAAAAACATCCAGTGATTTTGCAGAGAGCCACATCAATTTACAGAAATACTCAATATAAATGCTGATGAAAATACAAGTGTTATACATAGAAATATAGATAAACTTCTCCTTAATGCAACTGCTCTGTCAGATTTCAAAAAAGCTTTACAGAAAAAGCAAAGCATGCAATAATCTGAGTACGGAGCTCAGAGAACTAACAAGCCAAAAAGATATCCGCCATATTATGCAGTCAATAGAAGTCAGAAATAATATTTTAAATATTCACTTACCTTTGATGATCTTCATCAGAATGCACTCCCGGGAATCCCAGATTCACAATAAATGTTTGATTTGTTCGATAATGTCCATCATTTATGTCCAAATAGCTACTTATGTTAGCGCGTTTGGAAAACAAATCAAAACTCACGAAGCGCGTTCACTAGTTGCAGAAGAAATGTCAAAAAGTGCCGTTACAGTCCGTAGAAACATGTCAAACGATGTATAGAATCAATCTTTAGAATGTTTTTAACATAAAACTTAAATAATATTCCAACCGGAGAATTCCTTTGTCTTCAGAAAAGCAAATGGAACGGGAGCTACCTCTCATGTGAATGCGCATGACCAGCTCATGACTGCTGGCAGACCTCTGTGTCAAGCCCTGACCTGAGTATTCTTTGTTTTCTTTATTCTTTTGGTTAGGTCAGGGTGTGACATGGGTGATGTATGTGTTTTTGTACTGTCTAGGGGTATTGTAGGTTTATGGGGTTGTTTATCATCTAGGTGTTTATATATGTCTATGGTTGCCTAGATCGTCTCTCAATTAGAGGCAGGTGTTTATCGTTGTCTCTGATTGGGAACCATATTTAGGCAGCCAACTTCTTTGGGTATTTCGTGGGTTATTGTCTATGTCTAGTTGCCTGTGTATGCACATTTATAGTATAGCTACATGTTCGTTTTGTTGTTTTTGTAGTTTGTTTAGTGTCCGTCTTTATTAAAATATATAATATGTATTCTAATCACGCTGCGCTTTGGTCTCCTCTTTACGACGATCGTGACACTCTGTCTCATTCCCCTCTCATTCAGCCCCCCTTTACAGTAGAAGCCTCAAACAAGTTTCTAAAGACAGTTGACATCTAGTGGAAGCCTTAGGAAGTGCAAGATGACCAATATCCCACTGTAACTTCAATAGGGGCTGAGTTGAAAATCGACCAACCTCAGATTTCCCACTTCCTGTTTGGATTTTCCTCAGGTTTTTGCCTGCCATATGAGTTCTGTTATACTCACAGACATCATTCAAACAGTTTTAGAAAGTTCAGAGTGTTTTCTATCCAAATATACTAATACTATGCATATATTAGAAACTGGGATTGAGGAGCAGGCAGTTTACTCTACTCAGGTTACTCTTTACCTTATTCATCCAAGCTACTCAATACTGCCCCCAGCCATAAGAAGTTTTAAAGAAGCAATAAAACTGGCCATCTTTAGACAAGTTGAGTATCTTGAGCATCAGCATTTGTGGGTTTGATTACAGGCTCAAAATGGTCAGAAACAAAGAAAATTATTCTGAAACTCGTCAGCCTGTTCTTGTTCTGAGAAATGAAGGCTATTCCATGCCAGAAATGGCCAAGAAACTGAAGATCTCGTACATCGCTGTGTACTGCTCCCTTCACAGAACGGCCCCACCTGCCCTGAATGACAGGTCGCCACTGGTTACAGCCTTATTCTAAAATGGAATAATTTGTTTTGTTTCTCATCAATCAGGAAGGAGACGTGTTCTGTCTCCTACAAATGAATGTATTTTGCTGCGAAAAGTGCAAATCAATCTCAGAACAACAGCAAAGGACCTTGTGAAGCTGCAGGAGGGAACAGGTACTAAAGTATCTATGTCCACAGTAAAACGAGTCCTGTATCGACATAACCTGAAAGGCCGCTCAGCAAGGAAGAAGCCACTGCTCCAGAACCGCCATAAAAAAAGCCAGACTATGGTTTGCAACTGCACATGGGGACAAAGATCGTACTTTTTGGAGAAATGTCCTCTGGTCTGATGAAACCAAAATAGAACTGTTTGGCCATAATGACCTTCGTTATGTTTGGAGAAAATAGGGTGAGGCTTGCAAGCTGAAGAACACCATCCCAACCGTGAAGCACAGGGGTGGCAGCATCATGTTGTGGGGGTGCTTTGCAGCAGGAGGGACTGGTGCACTTCACAAAATAGATGGCATCATGAGGTAGGAAAATTATGTAGATATATTGAAGCAAAATCTCAAGAAATCAGTCAGGAAGTTAAAGCTTGGTCGCAAATGGGTCTTCCAAATGGACAATGACCCCAAGCATACTTCCAAAGTTGTGGCAAAATAGCCTAAGGACAACAAAGTCAAGGTATTGGAGTGGCCATCACAAAGTCCTGACCTCAATCCTATAGAAAATATGTGGGCAGAACTGAAAAATTGTGTGCGTGCAAGGAGGCCCACAAACCTGACTCAGTTACATCAGCTCTGTCAGGAGGAATGGCCCAAAATTCACCCAACTTATTGTGGGAAGCTTGTGGAAGGCTACCCGAAATGTTTCACCCAAGTCAAACAATTTAAAGGCAATTCTACCAAATACTAATTGAGTGTGTCAACTTCTGACCCACTGGGAATGTGATAAAAATAAATAAAAGCTGAAATAAATCATTCTCTCTACTATTATTCTGACATTTCACATTCTTAAAATAAAGTGGTGATCCTAACTGACCTAAGACAGGGAATTTTTACAAGGATTAAATGTCAGGAGTTGTGAAAATCTGAGTTTAAATGTATTTGGCTAAGGTGTATGTAAACTTCCGACTTCAACTGTATATTAAAGGCCTGATTGGTGGAGTGCTGCAGAGATGGTTGTCCTTCTGGAAGGTTCCAGCTCTAGGAAGAGTCTTGGTGGTTCCCAACATCTTCCATTTAAGAATGATGGAGGCCACATTTCTTGGTACCCTTCCTGTGACTCGACACTTTCCTGTCTCGGAGTTCTACAGACAATTCCTTCAAGCTCATGGTTTGGTTTTTACTCTGACATGCACTGTCAACTGTGGGACTTTATATTGACATGTGTGGGCCTTTCGAAATCATGCCCAATCAATAGAGTTTACCACAGGTAAACCCCCATCAAGTTGTAGAAACATATCAAGGATGATCAATGGGCACAGGATGTACCTGAGCTCAATTTAGAGTCTCAAAGGTTCAAAGAGCCTTGAATCTTCTGAGGCCTGAGGAATGCATGAAGTGGAGGAAGATATGGTTATAGACTATAAGTGCCAGGGAGAAACAGCTGACCCATTCTGTAATAGCTTTTAAAATAACAGTTCTCCAATAGCTTAGCATGGTACTCAGATTCCAAGAAGCAGCAGTTCACCAGCACTCCCTGAAAGAGGTTAATATCCGTATTCTTAAAGGCTCTGCTAACTTGCACAGCTCCTTTTGCTGTTAACACCCTGGAGTTTTCACTACATCTTTAAGTTGTGTGTTACCAACATGTCAGTGGTCTGGATGAGTGTGGCACAGCAGAGCGGTCTAGAACCAGTGCCAAGTGATAGAGAGGGTGAGAAGAGATTTGTCTGCCAGTCCTAAACTTCTTATCCTTGTATAACATATTCCTAATCTGATTTCTTGGTGCTTGTAATGCTGGCACTGTATCAGCATGTATAATCACTTGGTGACACATGAAAATGGAGGAAATAGATTATTATGGAATACAATCAACACAGCATACAATCAAAGCTACCCTGAAAAATGTCCCTCCCCTGAATAATACAACACTATTTGAATGAGGGGAAACAAGCTATCTATTAACAGCAGTGTCCTTACATGGCTGCTTGTCTAGCTCCAGCTTCTCCCATGGGCAGCCTCCAGGTGATGTCAGGTCAGGCCTCCACACAGCAGTCAGCCTAACATGTCCACCATGACTGTGGTGTCTTCAGCCCTCACTGTAGCCCTCACTGTCCTGTACTGTACACACCACTGACAGTGAAATTAGTGTCATAAATATTTCATGATGTGCTTGTCTTAGCCCTATTGATTCCAACTGCAGGCAGCAAACTCCCTTTGAAAATCTTCCCCTGGATGCAAGCCTGTCTGCCGCATAGCTGTCAAATCTGACCACACACAGAAACACATACACACACGCACTAGACGAGTGGATAATGGGGTTTTGCAGAGTGTGTGCGTGTGCATGCATGTGTGTGTGCATGTGTCTGTGTGACCAGATTCATGTAGCCCACCAGCATGATGGTTGTCACTCTTGAATGATTAATCACATAGTATAGTGTTCAGGGAGGGAAGGCTCTCCCATCGTTCTCCTCTAAATGTAGTTTTACTTCAATGAAAAAGGCCTCCATTTTCGCAATCAACAGTGGTCTAGGCCAAGGCTCCTTTCACTAGCTCTTTTTCTCTCCTCAGCAGCAGTGGTTGAAACCAGTTTCAGCTGGACATAAGCTATACGTTTTATTGAGTTGCAATTGGCTGTCACAGATATCAAGCTCACGCAGTTCTCATCACCTCACACATTAAATTAACAGAGGACAGGTCCAGTCGGCAAATACATTTTAATTGCACATATCCGTGGCAGTTATATCAGACCCGACACAGATCGTGCCGCACCACCGTGCCATGCCGCCTGTCAGCAGGACAGCAAGTCATGTGCAGAGGTGAGAGAGCACTCATACAGCTACCTCTGTACTGTGTACATGACTGCCTCCCTACGCCCACTCTGTGAGATGGGCTTCATGGCTGCTCTGAGTTTCTGTCCATCAGCTTAATGAAAAGGTATTTGTTATGTACTGTTCAACTCTAAGTGTATGTTACTAAAAAATATTCTGTCTGAATAACAGACAAGCACATGCAGTGCAGTGAAATCAATCTACTCAGTGATCATGTAGTTCATCTGTCAGGTAATGTACAGGAAATTCAGTAGAGTAACAGAACATACTACAATGGCATGCGTACTTTAGATGCGGAACATGCTGGTGAAAATCCTTAAAAACGCTCAAAGTATTTACTTGTGAGTGAAGTTATCTAAAGCTGCAAATTGAGCAAATCTATAGTTTTAGATAAGAAAATCAGACCACACAAACACCTCCTAACTCATTGCATCATTAATTACTTCAACAAAAGAAAACATATCACCATTGTTAGTGAAGAGAGCTTCTACATTCAGCCCATGTGGCTCAGCCTACTCTGGAACAGAACTTAATGAATAAAATGTTGTGAATTATTAGAGCATGATTGATAAATCATCAGCTTCACAATGGAGAGATTGTATCTAAACATTTGACTTGTAGCTGTAATGGGCCACACTGGCTTGTTGCTCCCACACTGAGCTTTGATGTGATTTGTGTATTGGCAACATTGACATATTAAGTGTATCATCATAATCCTCCATCATGTTTTGGAGTTTATAGTCATTATCATCATATCATTGAGATTGTTGTGCATCACTTTTCCTGATCAGAGACCCCCCCCCCCCAAACCCTATGAGTTGTTGACATCAGAGAATGTCATAGGCTACATTGCGCACTTTTAATTCATACAAGTCTATGAATGTATGTGCCTTGTGTTCTATGCAGTGAGGTATGACTGCTATTTAGGTTGAGTCCTAAATCATATTTTTTCAAATTCGCTTCCAATGTTCCTTTTCTCTTCATCTTATTGCCTGGTTGCTTTAACGTTCACTTTTTTGTGTCTTCATGAAGGATCAATTTTTTGTTTTTGTATTATGCCGATATATTCTAGGTCTGTTACTGTGTTAAAACTAAAATCTGTCTTCTCTCTCTGGTGTTTTTGGCACGTCATCCCTCACCGCCACAAGGAGGCGATAGGGGGGATATATTTTTCAAAACCAACGCACCTTAAAATATATTTAAGCATATACTCTTGGTCTAGCCTGTTTCAGTAGTCCGTCTAATTTAAAATGCTGTCTTGAAATCAAGAGTTCGAGTTCATCGAATCTTCCCTTGAGTCAATCAACAGCACTTTTCGAGCTATCTGTTTCCCCACAGACGCGTGGGACTGAAGAACTGCGTCCTCGCGGAGACAGCCGGCTGTCACTGTCTCTAGATGCGTGTTGAAGGAGCGCGCGGGAGGGGTCTGGCTGCGAGAGATCATCATCGATTGCTGGAGTCTGCAAAGGCACTCCATCCAGCACAACACAAATCAGATGTGGAGCTTTTCCAATGCAATATGAGTGACTCAACTCATGAGGGGTGAGACAGCACTGGGGAAGGTGTAGAACAGGGGAGGACAGAGAACCGTTTTGCAACCCCTTGGTGTTTACGAGTCCAGGATTCCGGGAAATGGAAGTTATTTTTGACCATCTAAAGTAGAGCGAATCTTCAACATTCCGTCGGACAAGGGGCAGGAAGAGCCGAAGTAACTCAGATGAGTTAATTGCAGCCTTCTGTCGACTAATGTTGCCATTCGAATATCCTTGAAATAGTCTGAGGAATCCGTCCTCACAGAAGTAAGAAAATACTGTCTTGTGCTCGAACAATTTAATTTCAAACGTTGTGAGCTGATTTGAACTGGAGAGACCGTGAATTATGCTCTAATACATTTTGAAAACAAACTCAAACATACTCAGACGAGTGGAAATACTTTATTGAAACAAGCCTCGATTGATAATCTGCCTCTTTTGCACGGATTATCAACATCAGGTGAGTGCCAACCTGAACCTGAATAATACAAAATGTGCATCTAAGTGTGTGTTATTGTAATGCTGTAGAAGTTATGAGAATTAGAAAACAGACCATGGAAGTAAAGTGATTGCTCTTGCACGTCCTGTAGATTCCTTATTTAAAAACCTATTGCATTGCGTTGTTAATTTGTAAAAGTGGTCCCAACATAGATATGGTGATTGTTTAATTTCGTTTTAGCACCACCGCATGCAGGCTGGTGTTGTGTTTGTATGGCGGTGGTGGTGTCGATGCAGGTTGAGGCTGCATGAGGCGGTGGGTTTAATTATTGTGGTCGTTTAACGATAGGGCGCACATCAATCGTTTCACCCAGAGATACGGTCTCCCGGTGAAGCAGGCTGTCTGGCCACATTGATTTATACAATAAAGTAACTCCATAGATCAGATTCCGGACTGAAGATCGACTGCAGCCAGACTCTAACTGTCACTTTCAGCGCCGCTGCCCATCCTTTACCTCTGCTGGGAGGTGGGGAGAGAGAGGAGAGGAAACGGATTAACAGCAAATAGATTACCACAAACAAACTATAGATGCGCTCGGCTCCTGAGGTTCATTTGTGCAATGTTCACCGTGTAAGCAAGTATTTTATGCACACCTGGAGTGTGGTTGGACAACTTTACCTTCCCTCCGGTGACATGACAGTCACCTCTGTGATATGGTATTTGCCTATATATTTGTGAGGGACATAAACTATGGTCGAACTATATGAAGAGTTTATTTTAAAAATGCTTCTGTATATCCACCAATTTTTCACATTGTGTTTTTTCACAATAAATGATTGCTTATGGGTATCATGTGTGTGTAAAATATTACTGTTCTCAGATTTTTTATTCATAGTATATGAAAATGTTTGAGTTTTTTTGCAAAACGCTATACACTCCTAATAATGAGTTGCACCCCATTTTGCCCTCAGAACAGCCTCAATTTGTCTGGGCATGAACTCTACAAGGCGTCGAAAGCATTCCACAAAGATACTGGTCCATGTTGAGTCCAATGCTTCCCAAAGTTGTGTCAAGTTGGCTGGGTGTTATTTGAGTGGTGGACCATTCTTGATACACACGGGAAACTGCTGAGCGTGAAAAATCCAGCAGCGTTGCAGTTCTTGACACACTCAAACTGGTGTGCCTGTCACATACTACTATACCCCGTTCAAAGGCACTTAGATATTTGGTATTTCCCATTCACCCTCTGAATGGCACATACACAATCCATGTCACAATTGTCTCAAGGCTTAAAAATCCTTCTTTAACCCCACTCCTCCCCTTCATCTGCTCTGGTTGAAGTGGATTTAACAAGTGACATCAATAAGGGATCATAGCTTTCACCTGGATTCACCTGGTCATTCTATTTCATGGAAAGAGCAGGTGTTCTTAAAGTTTTGTATAATCAGTGTACATTGTTTAGCTGGAATGGACTGTTCGTATCCTGTATATTTAACTGTGATGTGTGGTTGTCTCACCTAGCTATCTTAAGATCAATGCACATACTGTAAGTCGCTCTGGATAGGAGCATCTGCTAAATGACTAAAATGTCAAATTTAATTGTTTTGCATGTAGATATATTAATGTATTGAATCATTTTTACAAATTTTAAAAACAATATTGATGTCACAAATGTAACATTTGGAGCTAGAAACACAAGCATTTCGCTGCATCTACGATAACGTTTGCTGATCTTGTGTAACGTGACCAATACATTTGGATTTGATTTAGATTTGATATGATTTGTACAGTTCTTTATTAAAAATGTAGTTATTTGTTACATTTGACTGTGTAAAACCTAGCAGTACTACTTATTTATCTGAGAGTGAGGCAGATATAAAGTAGCAGTCAAAAGTTTGGACACACCTACTCATTCAAGGGTTTTTCTTTATTGTTACTATTTTGACATTGTAGAATAATAGTGAAGACATCAAAACTATGAAATAACACATATGGAATTATGTAGTAACCAAAAAAGTATTAAACAAATCAAAACATATTTTATAGTTGAGATTCTTCAGTTTCCACCATTTGCCTTGTGACAGCTTTGCACACTCTTGGCATTCTGTCAACCAGCTTCACCTGAAATGCTTTTCCAACAGTCTTGAAGGAGTTCCCACATATGCCGAGCACTTGTTGGCTGATTTTCCTTCACTCTGCAGTCCAAATCTTCCCAAACCACCTCAATTGGTTTGAGGTCAGGTAATTGTGGAGGCCAGGTCATCTGATGCATTACTACACCACTCTCCTTCTTGGTAAAATAGTTCTTACACAGCCTGGAGGTGTGTTGGGTCATTGTCCTGTTGAAAAACAAATGATACTCCCACTAAGAGCAAACCAGAAGGGATGGTGTATCGCTGTAGAATGCTGTGGTAGCCATGCTACATGCATTTCTCTACACGCGCAATAACATCTGCTAAACAGGTGTATGTGACCAATAAGATTTGATTTGATAAGTGTGCCTTGAATTCGAAACAAATAATCGACAGTGTCACCAGCAAAGAACCCACGCACCATCACACTTCCTTCTCCATGATTCACAGTGGGAACCGCACATGCGGAGGTCATCCGTTCACCTACAATGCGTCTCACAAAGACACATCGGTTGAAACCAAAAATGTGGACTTATCAGAGCAAAGGACAGATTTCCACCGGTCTAATGTCAATTGCTTGTGTTTCTTGGTCCAAGCAAGTCTCTTCTTATTGGTGTCCTTTAGTAATGGTTTCTTTGCAGCAATTCGACCAGGAAGGCCTGATTCATGCAGTCTCCTCTGAACAGTTGATGTTGAGATGTGTCTGTTACTTGAACTCTGTAAAGCATTTATTTTGGCTGTAATTTCTGAGGCTGGTAACTCTAATGAGCTTATCCTCTGCAGCAGAGGTAACTATGGGTCTTCCTTTCCTGTGGCGGTCCTCATGGTTTTTGCAAATGCACTTGAAGAAACTTTCAAAGCTCTTAACATTTTGGGGATTGACTGACCATGTCTTAAACAACTTATTAGGGCTGCAATCCCGTTAACGGGATGATCTGACGACAGCCAGTGAAAGTGCAGGGCGCCAAATTCAAAATGACAGAAATCTCACAATTAAAATTCCTCAAACATACATGTATCTTATACCGTTTTAAAGGTAATAGTGTTGTTAATCCCACCACAGTGTCCGATTTCAAATAGGCTTTACGGCGAAAGCACCAGAAACGGACTTCATGTTACACAATACATGTATGTTTTGTTTGATAAAGTTCATATTTATATCAGAAAATCTGAGTTTACATTGGCGCGTTACGTTCAGTAGTTCCAAAAACGATGTGCATAGCCACATCGATTCAACAGAAATACTCATCATAAATGTAGATGATAATACAAGTTATACACATGGAATTATAGATATACCTCTCCTTAATGCAGCCGCTGTGTCAGATTTCAAAAAAACTTTACGGAAAAAGCAAACCATGCAATAATCTGAGACGGCGCTCAGAAAATTAATCAAATTAGCCACCATTTTGGAGTCAACAGAAACCAGAAACTACATGATAAATATTCCCTTACCTTTGATCATCTTCATCAGAATGCACTCCCAGGAATCGCAGTTCCACAATAAATGCTTGATTTGTTCGATAATGTCTGTTATTTATGCCCAAGTAGCTACTTTCGTTAGCGTTAGGTACACATATCCAAACGCTTGTGCGTTTGGACAAAAACTTTGGACAAAAACTTCAAAACGTTATATTACAGGTTGAAGAAACATTTCAAACTAAGTATAGAATCAATCATTAGGATGTTTTTATCATAAATCTTCAATAAAGTTCCAACCGGAGAATTCCTTTGTGTCTACAGAAGCAACGGAACGCAAGTCGATTTTATGTGGAATGCGGATGACCAGGAAATGGCTCTCTGCCAGTAAACTTACTCATTCCGCTCTTATTCAATCCCACAACACAGCAGAAGCCTCATTCAAGTTTCTATAGACGGTTGACATCTAGTGGGAGCCCTAGGAAGTGCAACTTCATTCATATCCCAATGTGAATTCAATAGGGCCTGGGTTGAAAATATACCAACCTCAGATTTCTCACTTCCTGTTTGGATTTCTTCTCAGGTTTTTGCCTGCCATTTGAGTTCTGTTATACTCACAAGCATCATTCAAACAGTTTTAGAAACGTCAGAGTGTTTTCTATCCAATACTAATAATAATATGCATATATTCACAACTGAGCCTGAGGATCAGGCCGTTTACTCTGGGCACCTTTCATCCAAGCTACTCAATACTGCCCCTGCAGCCATAAGAAGTAATGATTAACTGTAGTTCCTCTTTGCTTATTTGAGCTGTTCTTGCCATAATATGTACTTTGTGTTTTACCAAATAGGCCTATCTTCTGTACACCACCCCTACCTTGTCACAACACAACTGATTGGCTCAAACTCAATAAGAATGAAAGAAATTAACTTAACAAGTCACACCTGTTAATTGAAATGCATTCAAGGTGACTACCTCATGAAGCTGGTTGAGAGAATGCCAAGTGTGTGCAAAGTCATCAAGGCAAAGTGTGGCTACTTTGAAGATAGATTAAATATATTTAGATTTGTTTAACACTTTTTTTGGTTACTACATGATTTCATATGTGTTTTTTCATAGTTTTGATGTCTTCACTATTATTCTACAGGGTCGAAAATAGTAAAAATGAAGGAAACCCCTTGAATGAGTAGGTGTGTACAAACTTTTTACCTGAACTGTATAGCATTTTGCAAAAACACGTGATTATTTCTCTCTGAAATAAAACATTCAAGTGATAGATTTTAAACAAATACAAATCGGTCATTGAACAAATACAGTTGAAGTCTGAGGTTTACATACACTTAGATTGGAGTCATTAAAACTCAAATTTCTTGTTAACAGTTTAACAATTTCTTGTTAACAAACTATAGCTTTGGCAGGTCGGTTAGGACATCTACTTTGTGCATGACACAAGTAATTTTTCCAACAATTGTTTACGGACAGATTATTTCACTTATAATTCACTGGATCACAATAACAGTGGGTCAGAAGTTTACATTCACTAAGTTTACGGTGCCTTTAAACAGCTTGGAAAATTCCAGAAAAATATGTCATGGCTTTAGAAGCTTCTGATAGGCTAATTGGCATTATTTGAGTCAATTGGAGGTGTACATGTGGATGTATTTCAAGGCCTACCTTCAAACTCAGTGGCTCTTTGCTTGACATCATGGGGAAACCAAAAGAAATCAGCCAAGACCTCACAACAAAAAAATTGTAGACCCCCACAAGTCTGGTTCATCCTTGGGACCAATTTCCAAACACCTGAAGGTACCACGTTCACCTGTACAAACAATAGTACGCAAGTATAAACACCATGGGACCATGCAGCTGTCATACCACTCAGGAAGGAGACGCATTCTGTCTCCTAGAGATGAACGTACTTTGGTGCGAAATGTGCAAGTCAATCCCAGAACAACAGCAAAGGACCTTGTGAAGATGCTGGAGGAAACAGGTACAAAAGTATCTATATCCACAGTAAAACACGTCCTATATCGACATAACCTGAAGGGCCACTCAGCAAGGAAGAAGCCACTGCTCCAGAACCACCATAAAAAAGGCAGACTGCGGTTTGCAACTGCACATGGGGACAAAGATTGTACTTTTTGGAGAAATGTCCTCTGGTCTGATGAAAGCAAAATGGAACTGTTTGGCCATAATGACCATCGTTATGTTTGGAGGGAAAAGGGGGACGCTTGCAAGCTGAAGAACACCATTTCAACCATGAAGCACAAGGGTGGCAGCATCATGTTGTGTTGCTTTGCTGCAGGAGGGACTGGTGCCCTTCACAAAATAGATAACACCATGAGGTGGGAAAATATGTAGATATATTGAAGCAACATCTCAAGACATAAGTAAGTTAAAGCTTGGTCGCAAATGGGTCTTCCAAATGGACAATGACCCCAAGCATACTTCCAAAGTTGTGGCAAAATGGCTTAAGGACAACAAAGTCAAGGTATTGGAGTGGCCATCACAAAGCCCTGACCTCAATTCCGTAGAAAAATTGTGGGCAGAACTGAAAAATGTGTGTGAGCAAGGACGCCCACAAACCTGACTCAGTTACACCAGCTCTGTCAGGAGGAATGGGACAAAATTCACCCAAGTTATTGTGGGAAGCTTGTGGAAGGCTACCCAAAACTATTTGACATTAGGTAAACGATTTAAAGGCAATGCTACCAAATACTAATTGAGTGTATGTAAACTTCTGACCCACTGGAAATGTGATGAAAGAAATAAAAGTTTAAATAAATGATTCTCTACTATTATTCTGACGTTTCACATTCCTAAAATGAAGTGGTGATCCTAACTGACCTAAGACAGGGCATTTTTACTAGGATTAAATGTCAGGAATTGTGAAAAACTGAGTTTAAATGTATTTGACTAAGGTGTATGTAACCTTCCGACTTCAACTGTATATATTTACACCTGTATGTCGTTGTTTTCTTCTCTATTAGAATCGCCGGTCCAGCTTACTGCAGAGTCAATTCATCAGAGAGTCTCTGGTTAACTTCCCCTTTCCTATTTGTCGCTTTCTCCGAGGTTCTGGACAGTGTCCGTTGTTATGGACACGTCAGATGGTCGTTGCATAGATAGAAGCTTCCGTGGTTGTCGGTATTCTCATAGTAGATTTACGTCATTTCCAGCTGCAGACTAGTAATTCTACGTCTAGGATTTTACTCTTATTCTGTAGTGATCGATAGTCTCATAGTTTAGCCATTTCCAGCCGTGTAGCCAACACTACACGCTGTCTGTTTTCCTGGGCCTATAGAGTTGTAGTTCTGAACCATTTCAATATACAGCATCAGCTCCATGTTTTCTAGTCTAATGTACATTTTATCAGGAGTGGGTTTTCTACACTTCTGAGAAAAGTGTGGTCCAATGAAGCCGACATAATATCTATTCTCTCGTGAGCGTGGCCAATGATTTGGTTAACTTTATATGAAACTCCATATTTTCTCATTTAGAAGGTTAACATCACATCTTTTCACAAATAGTTTCATGTTTAATCACATACGTTTCACAATATTTAGATGTAAACCCCATAATTTAAGAAGTGTACACAACCAAAGACAAAGTAATGAGTGTTTCCGGTCCTTCATGAGATCACCAAATGAAACACACTCGTCATGACTGTCCCTTAAGTGTCCACGGACCACTCCCACATTATTTAAAAAAATGTAAAATATAAATATTTTTTAATTATTCAAACGTTTGTCCAAGGGTTTCTCTGTGTTCCACAGTTTACATTCCCACCTCGAACACTACAGAGCATAGAGACAGCATATTTTATCACTGCCATAAAACAGCCGACTTCCCGCTCTCCCCCTCTACGAGAGAGAGCACGCTGTAGAGCAGACCCACTGTAACCTGATCCTTCAGATCGTCACAGGAGAGTTATGACATATATTTGCTCCATAACTGACCGGGTACAAGACCTGCTGCCTGAATTTCCAGTGCCTTTCACATTGCTACAGGGGTTGCCATGAAGAATAGCTTTTCCAAGCAATGACATATCATAGTATAACCCCTTCTAGATGTCCATTTAGGTGTCAGGTGCACTGTATATTACCTACAATGAGGGGCTGACAAAGGCCTGGTGAAGGCCAAAGGCCTGGTGAAGGCAATCCAATAGTATGAGCAAATGGCGCCGAAGTAGATAGCTGCCGTTTTACGATTCCGTAACAAATTGTGCTATTGTGTATGTTCTTTCACGTTATTTCTAAGTTATTTTGTACGTAATGTTTCTGCCACCGTCTCTTATCACCGAAAAGAGCTTCTAGATATCAGGACAGCATTTACTCACCCCATACAGGAGGAATACTTTTTCTTCAACAGGTCAGATGGGAGGGATTTACTTCAGACGCCCGACAGGGCCCTCATCCCCATCATTCGCAGGAGAAAGAGACGGAGGTATCGTGGACGAAGATCCCAGTGTTTTGTTAGGATCCGTCGCTGAGAGGGTAATCTACCTTTACCATCGGTCCTATTACCAAACGTACAATCAATCAATAATAAAATAGACGAACAACAATCACGTCTATTCTACCAATCGGACATTAAAAACTGTAATATCTTATGTTTCACTGAGTCGTGGCTGAACGACAACATGAATAACATACAGCTGGCGGGTTGTAAGCTTTTTCCGCATGATAGAACAGCAGCCTCTGGTAAGACAAGGGGTGGCGGGCTATGTATATTTGTAAACAACAGCTAGTGCACAAATTCTAAGGAAGTTTCAAGGTTTTGCTCGCCTGAGGTAGAGTATCTCGTGATAAACTGTAGACCATACTATTTACCAAGAGAGTTTTCATCTGTATTTTTCGTAGCTGTCTATTTACCACCACAAACCGATCCTGGCACTAAGACCGCACTCAATGAGCTGTATACGGCCATAAGTAAACAGGAAATGCTCATCCAGAGGCGGCGCTCCTAGTGGCCCGGGGACTTTAATGCAGGAAAACTCTAATCAGTTTTACCTAATTTCTACCAGCATGTTAATTGTTCAACCAGAGACAAAAACTCTTGATCACCTTTACTCCACACACAGAGACGCGTACAAAGCTCTCCTTCGCCCTCCATTTGGCAAATCTGACAATAATTATCTCCTCCTGACTCCTGCTTACAAACAACTTAAGCCAATAAGAAAGTGGTCAGATGAAGCAGATGCTAAGCTACAGGACTGTTTTGCTAGCACAGACTGGCATATGTTCCGGGATTCTTCCGATGGCATTGAGGAGTACACCACATCAGTCACTGGCTTCATCAATAGGTGCATAGATGATGTTGTCCCCACAGTGACTGTATGTACATACCCCAACCAGAAGCCATGGATTACAGGCAACATCAGCACTGAGCTAAAGGGTAGAGCTGCCACTTTCAAGGAGCGGGTATCTAACCTCGAAGCTTATAAGAAATCCCACTATGCTCTACCAGACGAGCTAAATTACTTCTATGCTCGCTTCGAGGCAAGTAACACTGAAACATGCATGAGAGCATCAGCTGTTCCGGACGACTATGTGATCACGCTTTCCGTAGCCGCTTTCAGTCCCCTGCTGTACTCCCTGTTCACCCACGACTGCATGGCCAGGCACAACTCCAACACCATCATTAAGTTTGCAGACGACACAACAGTGGTAGGCCTGATCACCGACAACGACAAGACAGCCTATAGGGAGGAGGTCAGAGACCTGGCCGGGTGGTGCCAGAATAACAACCTGTCCCTCAATGTAACCAAGACAAAGGAGATGATTGTGGACTACAGGAAAAGGCGGACCGAGCACGCCCCCATTCTCATCGATGGGGCTGTGGTGGAGCAGGTTGAGAGCTTCAAGTTCCTTGGTGTCCACATCACCAACAAACTAGAACGGTCCAAACACACCATGACAGTCATGAAGAGGGCACAACAAAGCCTATTCCCCCTCAAGACATTAAAAAGATTTCGCATGGGTTCTGAGATCCTCAAAAGGTTCTATAAGCTGCAAGATCGAGAGCATTCTGACTTGTTGTGTCACTGCCTGGTACAGTAATTGCTCGGCCTCCGACCACAAGACACTACAGAGGGTAGTACATCACTGGGGCTAAGCTGCCTGCCATCCAGGACTTTTACACCAGGCCGTGTCAGAGGAAGGCCCTAAAAATTGTGAAAGACCCCAGCCACCCCAGTCATAGACTGTTCTCTCTACTACCACATGGCAAGCGGTACCAGAGTGCCAAGTCTAGGACAAAAGGCTTCTCAACAGTGTTTAAACCCAAGCCATAAGACTCCTGAACGGGTAACCAAATGGCCACCCGGACTATTTGCATTGTGCGCCCCCCCAACTCCTCTTTTACGCTGCTACTCTCTGTTTATCATATATGCATAATCACTTTAACTATACATTCATGTACATACTACCTCAATTGGCCTGACCAACCAGTGCTCCCGCACATTGGCTAACCGGGCTATCTACATTGTGTCCCACCACCCGCCAACCCCTCTTTTACGCTACTGCTACTCTCTGTTCATCATATATACATAGTCACTTTAACGATATCTACATGTACATCCTACCTCAATCAGCCTGTCTAATTGTTGTCTGTATGTAGGCTCGCTACTTTTATAGCCTCGCTACTGTTATTTTTCACTGTCTTTTCACTGTTGTTTTTATTTCTTTACCTACCTATTCTTCACCTAATACCTTTTTTGCACTATTGGTTAGAGCCTGTAAGTAAGCATTTCACTGTCTACACCTGTTGTATTCAGCGCACGTGACAAATAAACTTTGATTTGAGTTGATGTGAGTAAGACCTTTAAACAGGTCAGCATTCACAAGGCTGCAGGGCCAGACTAATTACCAGGACGTGTACTCCGAGCATGCGCTGACCAACTGGCAACTGTCTTCACTGACATTTTCAACCTCTTCCTGTATGAGTCTGTAGTACCAACATGTTTCAAGCAGACCACCATAGTCCATGTGCCCAAGAAAACTAAGGTGACCTGCCTAAATGACTCCCGACCCGTAGCCCTCACATCTGTAGCCATGAAGTGCTTTGAAAGGCTGGTCATGGCTCACATAAACACCATTATCCCAGAAACCCTAGACCCACTCAAATTTGCATACCGCCCCAACAGATCCACAGATAATGCAATCTCTATTGCACTCAACACTGCCCTTTCACAATGCTATTCATTGACTACAGCTCAGCTTTCAACACCATAATGCCCTCAAATCTCATCACTAAGCTAAGGACCCTGGGACACCTCCCTCTGAAACTTGATCCTGGACTTCCTGACGGGCCGCCGTCAGGTGGTAAGGGTAGGTAAAAACACATCTGCCACGCTGATCCTCCACACGGGGGCCCCTCAGGGGTGTGTGCTCAGTCCCCTCCTGTACTCCCTGTTCACTCATGACTGCATGGCCAGGCACGACTCCCAACACCATCATTAAGTTTTCCTGATCACCGACAACAACGAGACAGCCTATAGGGGGAAGGTCACAGACCTGGCCATGTGGTGCCAGGACAACAACCTATCCCTCAATGTGATCAAGACAAAGGAGATGATTTTGGACAACAGGAAAAGGAAGACTGTGCACACCCCCATTCTCATCGATGGGGCTGTAGTGGAGCAGGTTGAGCACTTCAAATCAAATCAAATCAAATACAATCAAATTTTATTTGTCACATACACATGGTTAGCAGATGTTAATGCGAGTGTAGCGAAATGCTTGTGCTTCTAGTTCCGACAATGCAGTAATAACCAACAAGTAATCTAACTAACAATTCCAAAACTACTGTCTTATACACAGTGTAAGGGGATAAAGAATATGTACATAAGGATATATGAATGAGTGATGGTACAGAGCACCATAGGCAAGATACAGTAGATGGTATCGAGTACAGTATATACATATGAGATGAGTATGTAAACAAAGTGGCATAGTTAAAGTGGCTAGTGATACATGTATTACATAAGGATACAGTCGATGATATAGAGTACAGTATATACGTATGCATATGAGATGAATAATGTAGGGTAAGTAACATTATATAAGGTAGCATTGTTTAAAGTGGCTAGTGATATATTTACATCATTTCCCATCAATTCCCATTATTAAAGTGGCTGGAGTTGAGTCAGTGTCAGTGTGTTGGCAGCAGCCACTCAATGTTAGTGGTGGCTGTTTAACAGTCTGATGGCCTTGAGATAGAAGCTGTTTTTCAGTCTCTCGGTCCCAGCTTTGATGCACCTGTACTGACCTCGCCTTCTGGATGATAGCGGGGTGAACAGGCAGTGGCTCGGGTGGTTGATGTCCTTGATGATCTTTATGGCCTTCCTGTAGCATCGGGTGGTGTAGGTGTCCTGGAGGGCAGGTAGTTTGCCCCCGGTGATGCGTTGTGCAGACCTCACTACCCTCTGGAGAGCCTTACGGTTGAGGGCGGAGCAGTTGCCGTACCAGTCGGTGATACAGCCCGCCAGGATGCTCTCGATTGTGCATCTGTAGAAGTTTGTGAGTGCTTTTGGTGACACGCCGAATTTCTTCAGCCTCCTGAGGTTCAAGCCTACCACTGTTGTGTCGTCCGCAAACTTGATGATTGAGTTGGAGGCGTGCGTGGCCACGCAGTCGTGGGTGAACAGGGAGTACAGGAGAGGGCTCAGAACGCACCCTTGTGGGGCCCCAGTGTTGAGGATCAGCGGGGAGGAGATGTTGTTGCCTACCCTCACCACCTGGGGGCGGCCCATCAGGAAGTCCAGTACCCAGTTGCACAGGGCGGGGTCGAGACCCAGGGTCTCGAGCTTGATGACGAGCTTGGAGGGTACTATGGTGTTGAATGCCGAGCTGTAGTCAATGAACAGCATTCTCATATAGGTATTCCTCTTGTCCAGATGGGTTAGGGCAGTGTGCAGTGTGGTTGAGATTGCATCGTCTGTGGACCTATTTGGGCGGTAAGCAAATTGGAGTGGGTCTAGGGTGTCAGGTAGGGTGGAGGTGATATGGTCCTTGACTAGTCTCTCAAAGCACTTCATGATGACGGAAGTGAGTGCTACGGGGCGGTAGTCGTTTAGCTCAGTTACCTTAGCTTTCTTGGGAACAGGAACAATGGTGGCCCTCTTGAAGCATGTGGGAACAGCAGACTGGTATAGGGATTGATTGAATATGTCCGTAAACACACCGGCCAGCTGGTCTGCGCATGCTCTGAGGGCGCGGCTGGGGATGCCGTCTGGGCCTGCAGCCTTGCGAGGGTTAACACGTTTAAATGTCTTACTCACCTCGGCTGCAGTGACCACGACTCCATTGGTGTCCAAATCCATGATCTCCAAATCACCAACAAACTAATATGCTCCAAGCACACCAAGACAGTCATGAAGAGGGCACGACAAAACCTATTCCCCCACAGGAGACTGAAAAGATTTGGCAATGGTCCTCAAATCATCAAAAGGTCCTACAGCTGCACCATCGAAAGCATCCTGATTGGTTGCATCACTGCCTGGTATGGCAACTGCTCCAACCCCAAGGCACTACAGAGGGTAGTGCGTACGGCCCAGTGTATCACTGTGGCCAAGCTTCCTGCCATCCAGGACCTCTATACCAGGCGATGTCAGGGGAAGGCCCTAAAAATTGTCAAAGACTCCATTCACCCTAGTCATAGACTGTTCTCTCTGCTACCGCACGGCAAGCAGTACCCGAGCACCAAGTCTAGGTCCAAGAGGCTTCTAAACAGCTTCTACCTCCATGCCATAAGATTCCTGAACATCTAATCAAATGGCTACCCAGACTATTTGCATTGCCCCCCCCCCTTTTACGCTGCTGCTACTCTCTGTTTATTTTTTTATGCATAGACACTTTAATAACTCTACCTACATGTACATATTACCTAAATTACCTCAACTAACCTGTGCTCCCGCACATAGACCCTGTATATAGTACCCCCTGTATATAGTCTCTTTATTGTTATTTTACTGCTGCTCTTTAATTATTTGTTACTTTTAATTATTTTAGATGTAAAAAAATTTAAAAATCTTCAAACTGCGTTGTTGGTTAAGGGCTTGTAAGTAGGCATTTCACTGTAAGGTCTGTTGTAATCGGCGCATGGGACAAATAACATTTGATTTGATTTGAAATAGTAATATTTTGTCATCTGATGAGTACATTCATTACATTATATGTGAGGATACGTATGAAAAAAAGGAATATTAATTCACTAAATTGCCTTGTCTGCATGAGCAACATTATGCAAGGTTAAACATATTTTCTGCCTCTTGTGTGAAAATTACAGCGTTACTTACAACCACATTGTGTTTCAAACAGAGTATGTATCATCGGAGATAAACACACATTGGTGCTCATGGAGCGAGGCCAACTTTAACACTTCCTCTGGGCACGATGTGCAAGTTCCAGTCTGGATTCCAGAAAGGTTATCTGAAGTTTTTTTTTCTCTTCTCTGTGGGTGTTAGGTCAGTTTACTTCAGTTTAAGTACAAAATGTTATTTTGTAGGCCAAAGACAATAAGCAGTTTTGACATGAGCCGGGCAATGATGCTCACATCGCTGCTAAACCTTGTGCCCTCCTCAGATGAAATTCAGAGAGCTTTAAGCTGCCCGTGTGATAGAGTTCAGGTACCACCGGATCTATCAAGACTTTTAGCTCATACATCATCCAATTACCATGGCATGACATGTACCTACCAGCCATTCGTGTAGATTACACATGAAGATTTAACAGAGACATAGACCTATAGCCATCCCTGTAGATTAAGCAGGAAGAATCAACAGAGAGAAAAAGTAAAATATAGGACAGGAGTAATGAATATTTCAGCGTACAATGCCAAGGCAGTGCATATGAAGACATTGAGAACTCTATAACAACGCAGTGAATGCTGAAGCCTACTGCATACGAAGACATTGAGTCTGTGTCCTCAGGAGAGCGTTCCAGTACCCTGTACTGCAATGGTTTCTCCCAGTCCCTCTAACAATATCAGGCAAAACTGTGGCTAAATGAAAACAGATGGAGGCGCATATCCCCGAGTGGTAGCAGGCTCGCCTTGCCTGTGACCATTTATCACCGTCAACCTGTTCGTCATAAAGACTTTACTTTTAAAGGGAGGGGAGAGCCCAGCCCGGGCAAGATCACGGCTGAAATTCTAATTTATGAGGTTGAATTGAGCTCTTTGGGTTTTATCTCAAACCAGGTTGAAATTAGTTTCCGCCAATATGCTTTTTATGGTGTGTCAATGGGTAGCGGCCCCTAGTACAGTACCTGCACAGAGCACACTGCTACCTACCTGGGGCCTGCTGCTGTGCTGACATGCTTATATGCATAATAATTGAAATGTAGTTCTCATTAGGAATGAGCCTTTAAGCAGGATCAGACTTCAAACCAGGGCAAGTTGTGGATGAAGTTGTGTATGTAAACATAAATCACCCACCAAAGTGCTGAGGAATTACTCCTAGGTGAGCAGCCACTGCCCAGAACATGGTAATAGCTTTAACCAGTGGCTCAATAGATTTTTTTTCACATGAATATTGTAATCAGGCATTTATAATTAAGTTTTACATGTGCAAATCCAGTTTTGAAGCATGCTTTATAAGATCACAGCAAAGAATAGTCCAAATCCAAAAGGGAGAGTTTACTTAGCATTTAAATGGCCTGTGCTGTGGCGGAGACCGGGCGGGCACAGGCCAGTGTGTGGAAGATAAACATTTGGAGGGCAACATTATTTCATGTGCAGCACTTTCTTTATGCTCAAGGGACAATGTGTCAATTGAATGAACTGAATCTGGACCTCTGGGAGAATTTGTTGCTGTGAAATTCACAATTAGAAAGGAATAGGGATACACCAATTCCAAATGTATATCATCCAAAATGATTTCATCAAGTTAATATAGTGATCTTTATAATGAGCAATACCTATGGATTTCATAATAATATAATCACATTTTAAGGAAGGATTAAATCCATAGGTGTTGCTTCTATGGCTGTATTTCGTAAGCCTTTCCCTCTTCATGTCAGGTTTAATTATGTTGACATTTGGAATAAAGGGGAATATTAAATGTCGACAGTGGAGCCTTTATACTGTTTTTCTTCTTTAATTAAAATATTAATTGTATCATGACACTCTGTCAATAGGTAATAGAGAGAAGCAGCCCATCAATAATGGATAACTCGACACAAGTCATCAAAAACTCAGTGTGATGATGATTTGCAACCTTTTGAATCTGACACCAAGATGGAGGAGGCTGGGTTCTGGGTTGCCTGGCTGTCGGTCAGACGCAGCACAGCCACATCAGCAGTCCGGCCCGGCTCTCTAGGACTACATCTGATGAGAGAGATATGGCACAGCATGACACCTAAAGTTGCAGGCCACAAAGTTAATAGCTCCAGCTCTGCAACAATGATCCCGGGCAAATGGAAGTCAGTCATTACAGCCTATAAATAGGGTGGCTAGAAGTGCCACAGAAGGTCTACAGGAAAGCTGTCAATGAAAGGTATGCCATCTCAGGAAAAATCTTTCACCAGGCAGTCCGCTCTGAACCTGCGATAGGGCATTGTTGGACACCCACGCAGCCTCGCTTCTGACCCCACCGTTTCACACCATCGTCTACAGCAAGCCCCTAGAGAGTATTTGTGTGGAGTTTATATAGAATTTATTTAGTTGTCTTTGTACAGCCTTTGGAACATTCTAAGAATACCTGTTGTAAGGAAATACTGATATAAACATCCCATTTGCAGTGATTAACATCTGCAGCACAGTGCCAAATGGGTCATTAAAATGTACAAGAATCATCAAAACCGTGTGGCAGCAGATTTCATTGTAGTTGATCTGCATGTGCATATTCATTATAGATAAGTATGATATATTCATGAGACATATGGTGCTTCCATATGGGAAAGACATGGCTAGAAAGATAATTGAAACAAGAGGAACAAATGTCTGTTGCACATACCATCGGCAGTATTTGTGTTCCTCCAGTAGAAAAAAACCCAAACAGGGTCACTTAGATACACACGCAGGAACATGCAGAGCAATACACTAGCCTATGTCATTTAGAAAGGGAACCAAATTGGTTATCACCAGCTTTTCATTTAGAGCTCCGTTTCATGGTTTTATCTATGGATTGGATGAAGAACAATCCTATCAGAGGCAGTATAGCGATGATAGTGTGGTTGACTGTTTAGTCTCCTCTCTTTCACCCACAAGATTTTTCTTTTTTTCTCTCCTTTTTGGTTTTGTGCTTTTGAAGCGGTTTTACACATCCTTCTCAAGCCTCCATCTGCTGTGTCTTTGGCTGTTTCTTCTCCTTCTTGGCTGACTCTAGGGTCGCTGAGGAACGGGGGAACAATCTGTGCAGCTCCACTCCAGTTGCCCAGCCCCTACAGGGAGACAGCTTACAGCAGGAACGTTCACCATGAATAATTCTCAAACACCTTCTCTCTCTCTCTCTCTCTCTCTCTTAAAGTGAGTACATTGTTAAATAGAGCATGGTACAGAGGAGTTATAACCAGCCAGGAACATACAGTCAGGTCCATAATTATTGGCACCCTTGATGAAGATGTGCAAAAAATACTGTATAAAATAAATCATGCAAATCCTGAGCTATATTGCATGCTATAAAAAGGAGGAAATTATATTAATTTATTTTAATACAATTGCTCAGAGAAAGAGGTTTTGTTTAACAAGTAATAAAACAAATCTCAAGACAGGGGTAAAAATTATTGGCACCCATGTTTTCAGTACTCCAGCATCATTTGGGGTTTACTACCTTTTTATTTTGTGCATTTTTATTGTTCAGAAATGTGGTGGGTACTCTCTTCGTTCGCTGGACTTTATCCTGCTAACTGTTCAAAATGTCCGAACTAAATTTGGTTAAAGGGCTTTTATGTACTCTGCGCCATCGTCTTGGAATGCCTTACAAAATACTTTTAAACTGGAAGAACTTGTCCCGATTGGTATTTTTAAATCACTGATGAATGATCTTGAGACTGATTCCCTGACCTGTCAATGTTTTTAACTTGCTGTTTTTCATTTTGTTATACTCTTGTGAATTCTTTGGTTTTTACTAGATTACTTGTAGTTTTTCATGTTGTTTGTCTGTCATTTTTGTAATGACTTGGTGCTGCCAATCTTGGCCAGGGCGCTCTTGAAAAAGAGATTTTAAATCTCAATGAGCCTGTCCTGGTTAAATAAAGGTTAAATAAAATAAAATAAATAAAAATCCTACTGTACCCTTGCTAGGATAACGACACTAGGATTGTTTTCAATAAAAAAAAATGAAATTGGAAAACATATCGGGAGAGATCTTTAGACAAATCATCCATACAGAATCTTTCCAGATCCTTGATATCCTTCGCCTGTGCTTATGGACTGCTCTCTTCAATTCAAACCCCAGGTTTTCAAAGGGGTTCAAGTCCGTAGACTGAGATGGCCATTGCAAAATGTTGGTTTTGTTGTCAATTAACCATTTATTTGTGGATTTTGATGTGCGCATGTATGCACAAACATTGATATAATAATAATCATATTGAAGTAAACCTGGAGTCATGCGATGATATGTTGTGTGGTCCTCCCACTACTAGCTAGATTTTTTACAATACAAACAACAATATACAGAAATTATGTCTGCAGTTGAACCCCTCTCATAATTTTGACCCCTATCTTAGGTTATTTTTATCACTTGTTAAACGAAATCTCTTTCTCTGGGCAACCGTATTAGTATAAATAATATCATTTCCCAATTTATTTGAGCATACAATACAGCTCAGTATTTGTATTATTTATTTTATACAGTCTTTTTTTAATCAAGGGTGCCAGTAATTATGGACCTGACTGTATATGCTACACATCTCCATCTCTGCCTTGTGTGGGAGGTTGTTCAGTTTCTACCTGCCACAGAACAGACACACAATTGATGGGTAGTCTATTGTTCATGTTGAATATTTGCTAATGTGCACTGCTGCTGCCACCCACATTTTGTGCAGCTTCCGCTCTTCTCCATCTAGGTGCTCCGAGGCCACTCACTAAAGAGCCTGCCTATTGGCTGTGATTTCATTAGAAGTGGCTTAATGGTGCCATGATGTGTTCCTCCACTACCCTGTGTCACCTGGATACACATGTCCAAGGCTGCCATTCACTGCACTGGAATCACTGCAGAGTGCACACAGGGCTACTCAAAGGAGATGATCACAGGGACTCAAGCCTCCTGGCTTAAACAGTCATTTTTCGAAAGGTTTCAAATTAATTACAGCTGATTGTTCTCAGATACAAAAGGTGAGAGGCAGGAAATTACAATAATCCAATTCAGTTGTTACTGAGATCCTTACTAATGAACTGATGGAGTATGAGAAAATGTCAGATGAATGCATTCTAATCTTCCCATTAATCTCATACTGCTAATACATACAGTAGTGCACTTTAAAGCTGCATAAAACACATAGAAAGATGCAGATTTCTGCAGGGATTCAGGGAATGATGAGCTATAAAAGTAATTATGTCAGATCAGCAGCAAAACAATGGCCAAATACTGTATGTTTGCTGGTTGACTGACAGGGTGGTTGGGTCTTTAGTTGTGCCATTGGTGAGATTATTGCAAGCAACGCCATATAATTATTCCTGGCTACTAATCAAGAGATTGATGTGCAGCGGAATGCTTAGGCATTGATTTTCCTTTGTGTGTGAGCAGGCATGACTAGGACTGGGCTCACTGTGGCCTCACAGGTAACTGCACGAAGCTCTTTGTAATTTAACTCTGGAATGGAATGCCATTGGATTACAATGATGCAAACCGATGTATGCCTTATAGCTATACCAATCACTACAACATGGGGCTTGTTTGCCCATAAACACACCTCTTGTATGCTTGCCTTTTTAAACTTCTTATTCCCTCCTCCTCAGATGATGTCCACACTGCATTTCATTGCTCAGCCAAGGGTAGGCTGTATCTCTGAATATGTGATTGAGCCCAGGCAGGCCGGCGCAGGTCATGACGGCTGTAAATGCGTGTTGACGCATGCCATGCTAATAGTTGTATTAGTTCGCTCCAGAGTTGTTCAGCAGTGGCAAATTGCTGTGACAGAGCTCTCCACGGCACCTCTCTCTCCAGTAGCCTCCTCAGCCCAGGGCCAATGGAACTGCCAGCCTGGCATGGGCATGGGCAGGTCAGCCCAGTCAGAGGGGCAGAGTGCTGCTACTGCGGCTGCTGCAGCTGTGAATACGGTCCTTGCTACGCTCTCTCTCCCCTCTCTCTCCTCAGCTCCCCTAGAGTAGCGTTTTGTGTGAAGGCTGAGAAGGATGAGCATTAGCTAGCTACTGCTGTGATATAGGGGCAAAGGAGGATGAAATGTTCTGGCAAGGAGACAGGGGTTGGAGCATATGTTCTCCAGTCCTCTGGCTATATCAGGAAAATGATCTGACACAAATTATTTGTCATCTTGCTAAGGCGAGTGATTAACCTTGCTCGGCTGGGATTTACATGAGGGGGGCTCTGTGTGTGCATGTGTTCGCAAATGGCCCCCTTATCCCTTCATAAACACATCTCCAAGTGAGCAGATTTGATTTGGATTTGTTATTACTGTACATGTTAGAAATGTTCACGTCTCTTGGATTTTCTTTGAAACGGGTGAATATAGAAAATCACGCACAGTGTGATCTCATGTGCCTCTGCTAGCTCTTGTGTCTGAACAAAACTCACAGCATAGCCAGAATAAAAGGTAACAGCAGGAAATAGGCCTTGTTATGTCTTCTTACAGCTTCTCAAGAGAGCTCTTGGGGTGCACCAGTAGATCAATGTCTGCATTCCCTTTCGTAGAGCCAAGTGCATGTTTGTCCAAATGTCACATATTACCTGCAGCAAGCCACATTCAGGTCTTGACATAGATGCACCAGACGCTCTCTCTGTCTGTGTGTGTGTGTGTGTGTGTGTGCGCACACATGCGTGCGGGGCTAAATATTTCCTAGATACTTCCTCCTATTTCTGTGTAATAAATCATCTCCCAGCCATCATTTCTGCATTGATTTTGCCTTAACATTGTAAAGCATTGTGTGTTTATGCATGCTAGGTTGTAGCAACATTAGTTTATGCACATATTCATTCTCATAAAATGGGAAATGGGAGTTGTAGCCTTTTTTATATGACATTGCTTGGCTGTCACAGCTTTCAGCATCAGAGGGGTGGACAGCTCCTCACTGCAGAATGCAGTAAGGAGAAAACACAGATTTGTTTGCTCACACAGTGGACTCAAATTGAAACAAGCATTTCGCTACACTCGCATTAACATCTGCTAACCATGTGTATGTGACAAATAAAATTTGATTTGATTTGATTTGAAATGTGTTATTAACTATATCACAAACAAACCAATAGATTGAATTTGTCACACATCAGGCTGTGTCACTAGCTCACCCACCACTTTACCCCATGCTTCTCCCACTATTCCCAATCTTGCCTTAGCTTCCGTCTGTTTAAGTATATATGTATCAACCAGGTATTGATCCAATGATAAATCAATTATGAGGAGAATATTGAAAACAAAACGGCTAAACATATTTATGGTGGTCCTTTTTCACCGCTCCCTAAAGATGTGGGCCCTGCTTGCAGACTTCAGCCAAGTTTTATTTCATTTACACAGCAGAACATGACTTATTCTGGGATTCATCAACCTGGCAGATGCTTTTTTACTCGGCTGCATACCAGTCAATTCCAGGCTACACGCAATGGCTAAAGACTGAATTGATTCTGAATAGATTATCCAAACTGAGGTCAGGTATTTGTAACACAAAACAAGTGAACATAGCCAAGCAATTTGACCAGAATTTAACAGGTAAAACAAACATTTTCGCACGCTATAGAGGGAATAAAAGCTTCTCTGATGTCAACTAATAAAAACATGTGAATGTGTGTATTGAAAAACGTATATACTTGACAGTGTTCCAATGTCAGAATGTTCCTGTTCTATTGGTATTGAAATATTCCTTTTAAACATGTTTATACCTATTCTTGGGAACACTTGTTTTTTTTCCTTACACGTTCTTCAGCTGAGCTCCACAAAAAGGATTTGTTGTGTTTAGTGTTATTAAAACAAAATACTGTACATTTGGGAAAGCTGTATATAAATATTTGATGAGCCACATCAGCAGAAGTTGGAGTGTGTTATAAACCGTTGAACCTCTTGGTTTTTGCAATGGCCCATTTGATGAATTATAATATAAAGAACTGGAAATAGACCAGTTGAATTTGACTTGCCAGACTCATACAATGTAGGGCTAGACAATTATGGCCTTCTTTAGACTAGTTGAGGATCACCCACAACATCAGCATTTGTGGGTTCGGTTACAGGCTCAAAATGGCCAGAAACAAATGCTTTTTTCTGAAACTCGTCAGTCTATTCTTGATCTGAGAAATGAAGGCTATTCCATGCGAGAAATTTCCAAGAAACTGAAGATCTCGTACAATGCTGTGTATTACTCCCTTTTGAACAGTAGTGTATATATATTTTAAAATATATATATATGTATTTTCCTTTATTATTTTCTCCTAATCCTACCACCCCTCTCCTAATTGGAGTAAACTAATGGACAAAAACATTTAGGCTTCTACTTCCAGCTTATGCATACTATATGCATTTTACGGCCACAATGTATTTTACAATAGTTATCTTTTGTTTGTTTTTAATCCCATCCGTCAGCTACCCTCAACCCCTCCCATCTATCTCTGAAGACCATCAAGTTTGATTTCTATTTGCCATATAGTTTTTCTTTGCTGTTTCACAAAAGTTCTGAACCTATATGCATTCTACATACACAGTATATTTTACATTAGTTATCTTGTTGTTTTTAGTCTCATCCTTCAGCTCCACTCAACAGCTCCCATATATCTCTTAACACCATCCACTTTTTATTTCTATTTACCATATATTTTTCAACTGTCCTGTGATGTTTCACAAAAGTTCTGAACCATTCTATTCTCATAGTTTCTACAGATTGTAAATTAAAGATAACATTTTTTGCTAAAAGTATTATTATAGTATTGATCGATTGACTATGACTCTTCAAATCACCCAGCAGGGCTAATTTAAATAAAACAATTTAATTAGTACAGATAAAACACAGTCTGCAACATCTTTGTTGGAGTACTTTTAGATATTACTGTTATGTTTTTTAAATTAATATATAGCTAATGAAGAAATCTTTTTTTTATCAACAATGTCAAATTAGTTAACATATTTGACTACTTTTTCAATCAACTAGTTCTTTGTTTGGATTCAAAAACCAGGTCAGATCGTACTAGATCCTCATCTAAAGTCTTCTTATCTCATCTCCCATCTACTAGACAAAAGGCTGGACCAAAAGATACAGACTATAACTCACTACACCCAATGATTCCTCTGAAGTTTTGTACATATTGAACTTAGGTGGATGATAAAGGACACTGGCCAGTTCTGCCGGCTGTCCCTTAGGCAACTTCCAAAGTCATTCAACTGGGGCTTTTAAATACGAGATCCATAAACAACAAAGGCTTACTACTGAATGACATCACCACTGATAGAGGTCTAGACTTTCTCTGCCTCACTGAGACTTTGCATCAACCTAGGCTTGGGCGGTATCCAGATTGTCATACCTTCATAACGACACTGGGATATTCAGTAATACCGACACTGAACACACAGGGCGCTATTTTCAACCCCCATTGAGTTTCTGTAATCCGAAGGTTTGCAACGCTAACAAGTACATGTAAAATCTCATAGAGAATGCTAACTAAATGCTAACAGATGCATTGCGAACATTTTATATAGAGTGTTTCTCAAAATGCATACGACCATGCTCTGAGCACGGAAGGGGTCGGAGTATGAGTCCAAATCGAAGTATGCGAAACGGAGCACGGTGACCACTTCTCAAATGCGTACTCCGTTTGTACTTTTTTGAAGCATGCATCAATGCAAGCTTCAACGGAAAGTATGCAAAGAAATATGATGCAACCACGTAAAAAAACATTTCTTGAAATCAACGGCGGACATTATTTGAGCTGATGCGAGAGTAAATACACTGACTTCATAATTAAATGTTGCTCATTCTCATATGTTCCCTGACAACAATATTTAATCTTGAAAGGTTAATAAATACATGCTGTGGTAATTTTGGCATGTTTACCTGCCTATGTACCGTAGGTTGCGAAACCCATAATAAGTCAATCGGGCAAACTGGCTAGCTACTACTGTTAGCTAGCTAGCCAGATAGGCACACATATTTGTTAGCTAGCTACCTATGAAAAATATACATCTACCTTGGATTACATTTGTTTTAGGTCATTTTTGCCATTTTTAACTAGCTGGCTAGCTAGATTATTACGATTCACATATCTAACTGATAATTATGAAGTAAACGTTTGCTTTGTATATATCTTGTTTCGTCTATTGTTGCCATTGTCCTAGCTGGAAGAAGGTTCAGTGAATGGGGATGTGCAGCGGAGGTAATACAGTATTTCTCGAATGTAATGTTTTATGTATTCTCTACACTCTCGTCCTCACAAAACGTCCTCAAGATAATGTCATCGGAGAATGCACTTGGAGCATGAGAGTGTGGAGCACGGTAGTATAGATATTGAGAAACACCCATAGTCTCTGACCTAAAGTATTGGTAGGACAGATAACCTTTCTCATTAAGTTATACAAGTAACAAAAAATTGCTACTCACAGTTTGCTGCACATGTAACGGATGTGAAACGGCTAGCTAGTTAGCGGTGGTGCACACTAAATAGCGTTTCAATCGGTGACGTCACTTGCTCTGAGACCTTGAAGTAGTGGTTCCCCTTGCTCTGCAAGGGCTGCGGCTTTTGTGCAGCGATGGTTTACGATGCTTCGTGTGTGACTGTTGTTGATGTGTGCAGAGGGTCCCTGGTTCGCGCCCGGGTATGGGCGAGGGGACGGTCTAAAGTTATACTGTTACACACACGCACAAAATAAATATTAGATAGCAAGGCTCTTGATCCAGGAGGGGATTCTCTGCTGTTACCCGAACAAAGCTTGATTTTGGAAGAAGCTAACAGCTTAGCTAGATAGCTAACTAGGTAATAAATTAGCAAACCAAATGCACAACTGCAGAGCATTTAGCACATTTTTGATAGTTATGATATATATAATAGTTATGTATCTATTATATATCTAACTGGCAAACATTTAATTGTCAATTCCATACTTTAGCTAGATCACCTGGTGCATGCTGCACAACAGTGAGTCACTCAGTGAGGCTCTGGTCTCTCATTGTTGTTAGCTTGTAATCCAACACCACGTGACTGGGGACTACCGGTAAGCTTCATAATGAAAAATTATGTTACAGGGGAAATGAAGAACACAATCATCTTTATCTCCTAACGTATTGCGCAAATTCACTGCAGATATTTACTTAAAAAGTATCTACTATGGTATTGACGGTATTGAAAAACCATCCCGTGGTCATTTCCAAATACCCCGGTATATGGTGTGCCACCCAAGCCTACTTCAACCAATGCACTCCATCTGGCCACATCTACCTGGACTGTCCTCGAACATCCCGACAGGGTGGCGGATTGGCTCTGATTTACAGGACTGACTGCACTGTGAAGTCTACTCCAGTACCAGTTGTCTTATCTTTTGAATTCATGGCTTTCAAGATCACTGGCTTTGTATCAGTACTGGCTGTGCTGATTTATAGACCTCCTAAGCTCAACTCTGACGTTCTTGCTGAACTATCTGAGCTACTAACACCACTGAGCCCCTTTTTTCCCTGCTATACTAGTGCTTGGTGATTTCAATATACACGTCGACTCCCCTGACTGCATTCTCTCTACTGGCCTGGCTGATGTCCTTGACAACTTTGGACTCCAACAGCACATGGCCTTTGCCCCCCACAACAAAGGTGTGGAAGGAAATGTGTCACGGCTGTCCGACCAATAAGTCATCACTTCAACATAGCTATTCCTCTTCCCACTCGGCCCAAGAAACAAATAATAAGAAAAATTGCCCATCTTACTAAATTCATCTCCTACCTGCCAGTTCCTGACTCTGTGGCTCAATACAACACTGCCTTGGCCTCCATACTGGATCAAGTTGCTCCTTTGAAAACCCGCCTGGTGTCTTTCTCCAAATCTTCTCCCTGGTACACTGAGGAGCTACGCTCTCTCAAAGCAACTGGCTGTCATCGACAATGACAGTATAAGAAAACTGGGCTAACTGTACAGTACATGTGCAGATGTATCAGCAACATCAGAAAGAATATATACAGGCCATAAATGCAGCTCGGATATGGAGGGTAATGGAGAGCGTTGTACGCGTCTATGTGTGTGGAGTAAAGGTGGTCTAGAATTTTTTTCCCTCTGGTTGCACATTTAACATGCTGATAGAAATTTGGTAAAACGCATTTAAGTTTCCCTGCAGCCACTAGGAGCGCCGCCTCTGGATGAGCATTTTCCTGTTTGCTTATGGCAGAATACAGCTCGTTGAGTACGGTTTTAGTGCCAGCCTCTGTCTGTGGTGGTATATAGACAGCTACGAGAAATACAGATGAAAACTCTCTAGGTAGATAGTGTGGTCTACGGCTTATCATGAGATACTCTACCTCAGACGAGCAAAACCTTGAGACTTCCTTAGATATCGTGCACCAGCTGTTGTTTACATAAATGCATAGGCCCCGCCCCAAGTCTTACCAGAGGCTGCTGTTCTGTCCTGCCGATAGAGTGTATAACCCGCCTCCTGTATGTTCTTAATGTCGTCGTTCAGCCATGACTCGATGAAACATAAGATATTAGAGTTTTTAATGTCCTGTTGGTAGGATATACGTGCTTTCAGTTCATTCCATTTATTTTCCAGCTATTAAATGTTAGCTAGCAGAACGGAATGCAAGGGCAGATTAGACACTCGTCGCCTGATCTTCACTAGGCATCCCGATCTCTATCTGCAAAACCTACGTTTCCTTTTCCAGCGAATCACGGGCCTGGGCCTGGTTGGGCGTCCGTAGTATAGCCCTCACAACCGACTCATTGAAGAAGAAATCCTCGTCCAACTTGAGTTGAGTAATCCCAGTTCTGATGTCCAGAAGATCTTTTCAGTCATAAGAGACGGTTGCAGCAACATAATGTACAAAACAAGTTACGAACAATGCGAAAATAAAATAGCATGGTTGGTTAAGAGCCGATAAGACGGCAGCCCTACCTGCCCTTTCTGAGCAAGCTCCTCGAATGTTCTGTTTCTAGCCAACTCCAAAACCGTCTGGCCACTCACAACATAGTCGAGCCCTTACACTCTGGTTTCAAAGTTAGACACATGAATGCGGACTCTCGGCTGCCAGCATCCTCATACTGCTGGACCTCAGTGCAGCATTCGGCATGGTCAGCCACGCCATCCTGCTGGACTGCTCCTGAAGAAGCTCCTGGGCTTGTCAGACATTGCCCTTGACTGTTTCAAGTCCTCTCTTACTGATCGCTACCAGTTTGTAGCCATCGGTCCTAGTAGGTCAGACACAGTTGTGGTCCGACAGGGGGTCCCTCAAGGCTTGGTTCTCTGGCCACTACTGTTTTGTTTGTATTGTACATACTGCCACTGGGAAACATCTTGAGGAAACACAGACGGAGCTTTCACTTTTATGCAGATGACACTCAGCTGTATGTCTCCACAAACACTGCCAATGCCACTGCGCTCCTGATCAGCAGCCTGCAGGACATCAAGTTGTGGATGTAGATGAATTTCCTGCAGTTAAACTGCAAAAAGACAGAGGTCAACCTGATTGGCAGTCCCACCATCATAAACAACATCAGCAGCTACAGCCTCAATATTGATGGTGTCAAGGTCCTCCCATCCAATGAGGTTCGCAACCTGGGTGTGATATTTGACAAATCAGTTTGAGGCCCACATCAAAAGTGTGACGAAATTCAAATTTTTCCATCTACGAAACATTGCCATGTTATGACCTATTCTATCAAAACCTGCAGTTGAGCGACTCATCCATGCCTTTATTTCATCCCGACTGGGGTATTGGAATGCCCTGTTTGTTGGCGTATCTGCCAATCGCCTAAACAGGCCAGAACTGTGCTGCACGTCTACACACTCATACCTCCCCCCATGAGCACATCACTCCAATGCTCTCCACTGGCTCCCTAATGCTCACGATTCGACGTCAAAATCCTGGTTCACATCTACCAAGCTATCCACAACTCTGTACCCGACTGACTACCTGTCTGACATCATTCTATCCTCCTGCCCCACACACACCCTTAGCTCCTCCAGGTCTGTCTCCCTTCAGCAGGGCTTCCAGTTGTGGAACGGACTTCTAGACACTATTAGGGCTGCAAAGTCTCTGTCCTCATTTAACGTACAGCTCAAGACCGTGCTGTTCAGAAAAGCTTTCGAGGACCTCTGGACCTTCGAGGAATTCTGTTCTCATGTCCTCTGGATCTGATGACACCCTTATAGCTTTGTTTATTGTCTGTATTCTTTGTTCTGTGTTTTGGATTGTTTTTATTATTATTATTACTATTATTATTATTATTTTGTTTGTGCCTTGGATGTGAGAAAAGTGCCTTACAAATGAAATTAAATGAATTATTATTATTATGAAAAACACAGCAAAGTTTAGGCAGTTGTGCACATGTTTATTTTCAGCATACTATTATTTTGCTACACTTTTGTTATTTCCAGGCATGCTCTACTGAGTGTACAAGGTGCAAACTACATCCAGGTGCAAACTGTGATTCCTTTTTGTCACTTGTTAAATCCACTTCAATCAGTATAGATGAAGGGGAGGAGACAGGCAAAAGAAGGATTTTAAGCCTTGAGACAATTGAGACATTGATTGTGTAAGTGTGTCATTCAGAGGGTGAATGGGCAAGACAAAAGATTTCAGCGCCTTTGAACGGGGTATGGTGGTAGGTGCCAGGCGCACTGGTATGTGTCAAGAACTGCAATGCTGCTGGGTTTTTCACGCTCAACAGTTTCCTGTGTGAATCAAGAATGGTCCACCACTCAAAGGACATCCAGCCAACTTTACACAACTGTGGGAAGCATTGGAGTCAACATGGGCCAGCATCCCTGTGGAATACTTTCGACACATTGTAGAGTCCGTGCCCCAACAAAAGGCTGTTCTGAGGGCAAAACTCAGAATAAGGAAGTTGTTCTTAATGTTTTGTTCACTCAGTGTATAACTGGTGCTAGTAAATTCTGTGAATGTCTTCAGACAGTATTCTGTTTGATAAGTCAAATGTCCTCTGACTGCACTTGATTTTGGATAATGTGCTTGATTTGAATGTCTAATAACATTAAATTGAGTTGAGAACATTAAAAAAATAGTTTATGGTTCCCGAATGTAATTGAACTAAATAGTATTTCATTGTGGAATGTTTGTTCAGGGATGTGATTTGGTTAGGGTTAAATCGGTATTCGGCCATGATTACGTCAAGTTTAGATAGCTGTCACAATGTGATTTTCTGGATTTTTGTTTTAGATTCCGTCTCTCACAGTTGAAGTGTACCTAAGCTAAAAATTAAAGACCTCTACATGCTTTGTAAGTAGGAAAACCTGCAAAATCGGCAGTGTATCAAATACTTGTTCTCCCCACAGTATATATACAGTATATATATACACTTATACAATGCATTCGGAATGTATTCAGACCCCTTGACTTTTTCCACATTTATCACTTTTCAGCCTTATTCTAAAATGGGATTAAGTAGTTTTTTTCCCTCATCAATCTACACAAAATATCCCATAATGACAAAGCGAAACGTTTTTTTTTTACATTCTTGCAAATGTATTAAAAATAAGTATTCAGGCCCTTTATTCAGTACTTTATAGAAGCACCTTTGGTAGCAATTACAGCCTCAAATCTTCTTGGGTATGACGCTACAAGCCTGGTACACCTGTATTTGGGGAGTTTCTCCCATTCTTCTCTGCAGATCAAGTCCGGGCTCTGGCTGAGCCAGTCACGAAGCCACTCCTGCATTGTCTTGGCTGTGTGCTAAGGGTCGCCCCAGTCTGAGGTCCTGAGCGCTCTGGAGCAGGTTTTCATCAAGGATCTCTCTGTGCTTTGCTCTGTTCATCTTTCCCTCAATCTTGTCTAGTCTCCCAGATAAACATCCTCACAGCATGATGCTCCACCACCATGCTTCACTGTAGGGATGGTTAAGTGCCTTTTGGCAAACTCCAAGTGGGCTGCCTTGTGCCTTTTACTGAGTGCTGCAGAGATGGTTGCTCTTCTGGAAGGTTCTCCCATCTCCTCAGAGGAACTCTGGAGCACTGTCGGAGTGACCATCGGGTTCTTGGTCACCTTCAGGACCAAGGCCCTTCTCCCCCGATTGCTCAGTTGAGCCAGGTGGCCAGCTCTAGGAAGAGACTTGGTGGTTCCAAACTTCTTCCATTTAAGAATTAGGGAAGCCAGTGTGTTCTTGGGGACCTACAATGTTGCAGAATTGTTTTGGTACAATCTGTGCCTCGACAAAATCTGTACCTCGGAGCTCTATGGACAATGCCTTCGACCTAATGGCTTGGTTTTTGCTCTGACATGCACTGTCAACTGTGTGACCTTATATAGACAGGGGTGTGCCTTTCCAAATCATGTCCAATCAATTGAATTTATGACAGGTGAACTCCATTCAAGTTGAAGAAACATCTCAAGGATGATCAATGGAAACAGGATGCACCAGAGCTCAATTTAGAGCTGTAAAACAAATGGTCTGAATTCTTCTAGAAATAAGGTAACTCTTTGCTAAAAAATGTTAAAACCATTTTTTGCTTTGCCATTATGGGGTGTTGTGTGTAGATTGACGAGAATGTATTTTGTTGTTGTAAGAACAAGGATGTAACATATCAAAATGTGGAAAAGGTTAGAGGGTCTGTATACTTTCTGAATGCACTGAATATATAGTGGTTGGTTCTGAAAATATGAAATATACTTATTCATGTCACTGAGGGAGAGAGGGGAATGTCTAACATTTACATTCTGTCCAGATATGTTATTTTTAGCCAACAGGGATCCTATGGGAGGAGAAGAGACATAGTGTGGTACGAGTCAATATGGCAGTCATGACTTGGGGAGGAGTGAGCACTTTGAGGCAGAGGTCAGGTTAGATGAAGTGATGAAGAACATATATCAATAATATTCTGGATAGTAACAGAGGTGACCCAACAGGACAATGACCCAACACACCTCGAGGCTGTGTAAGGGCTATTTGACCAAGAAGGAGAGTGATGGTGCTGCATCAGATGACCTGGTCTCCACAATTACCCGACCTCAACCCAATTGAGATGGTCTGGGATGAGTTGGACCGCAGAGTGAAGGAAAAGCAGCCATATATTTTGATTAACACTTGTTTGGTTACTACATGATTCCATATGAGTTATTTCATATTTTGATGTCTTCACTATTATTCTACAATGTAGAAAATAATACAAAATAAATCAAAACTCTTGACTGAGTAGGTGTGTCCAAACTTTTAACTGGTACTGTATATGGAGGGATGTGTTTCTCAACTTAACAATTAGTAAGTGATTTATTTTCCCTTAACAGGCCCAGTCAGTAGCTGGACTTTGGTTTGGTTGAGTCAGATGGAGTAGGCTTTTCCGTCTCCAGGGCTAGGGCTGTCTGAAGCACACAGCAGCTCCTCTTGGTCTGAGTGGAGCGTGGAGGAGCCAGATGGTTGTACAGTCTGACCGCTGGTACATTTCTCCTATGCCAGGCTGCTAGTCATGGGAGACGGTGGGCTACGCCATTGGCTTTTCGGAGTGTGCTGGTTGAAGAACTTGTTGTCCACAGAAAATGGGTTGGCAGCTAGGCCGGTCTAATGCCTGGCTGCTTGGGCCAGTGGCACCACCATCACCGTCACGCTGCCAGCTAATCTCCCAGGCCACGGCAGTGGTGTGGACTCACTGAGCTTTAGCATGGAGTTAATCTGCATGTTACACCCCAATTTAGAATTCACAAGTTCCTGGATTCATGGGGATCTCTTTTGTGGTAAATGGCACTTCGGGAATTGTTACCTATCTTATGGAGGACTCCAAAAGATAATTCACTTTGAGAACCTTAAGAAGCCGTATAGTCATAGAAATGCTTTGGGATAGGAGCGACTGCATCACATTTCAATGATCTGAAGAGAAAACCGGCTCTCTTGCACTAGTGAGTATTCCTCTTACTGTAGTGAAAGGATGACTGTATTTTGGACTACAGGAGGCACTCAAGCTTAGGTTTACCTGGGGATTTGGCCATGTTTGAAGTTTTAGAGGTTCTTCAATTTAGTTTGAGAGAAAAGTCTATGGAAAAACTTGATGTTTCTGTGTGCAGACTGCAGACTGCAGACTCCATTCCGAGAGATAAGAAGACACTGAGATCAGTACAATTAGACATCACATAAGACATTAATACCAGGGGTCAGTGGGATACTACAGCATGTGTCTTCATGGGACTGTTTTAGAAAGTGGGAATGCTTAAATATTTGATAGCCAGATACCTGGAAAGAGGACCTAATGGCCCCCAGTCTATACACCATGTATACTGTTTGGGATAGAAATAGTATCTTGTTGTTGTATTTGCTCTCATGGTTCTGTGAGTAGATGATATGTGTGTGGTGTTTCAAGGGCTCCATTTACATTTTAGAGCTGAGTGTAGGGGGCATGTAGTATCATAGGTCAGGCCTTGTCCTGGTACCTGAACAGTCCCTTTATCTCTAGGGATGCTGTTTGCGTTCAGGGAGGCGATCCCTGACACTCGTTATAGTCACTGGATGCGCTGCCCCTATTTGCTTTGATGTAAACTCATATCCTGCACAGTAAAAGCGAGGCACCAAATCTGCCGTGGCAGGGGTTCAACTTTATAATTACAATGGAACTACGTTTTTGTCCCTCACAGCAGGTGAAATAAATTGAAAACAAACTCTGGCCCAGAGGTGACTGTGACACTACAGTGGAACTTTCCAATGACTGATTCAGCTCTTTTTAGAGGAAAGAATGACTGGTTTTGCTAACATTTGACTTTTCAAATTGTCATGTCATAATTTTATATGTTCATACTGCTAGCATCCTTTTTGTTGTGAATCATTCTACACATCGAAACAGGGATGGGAATGTAAGGCTTTACACACATTATATGCAGCCAGGCAGGATCTAACCTATTTCATCGTGGATAAACGTAGGAGTCTTGGGAGACAGAAAATAGTAGAAAAGAAAAGACAGTGAGCGAGACAAAAGGCACATGTCCTGCAGCAGGAATAGTCCACTGGGCTGTGAAATTATGCATGTTGAGCTCATAAGCTCCTCTGCATGAGAGAGCAACTTTCCCTCCTAAAATCTTTAGGTATGCATTTAAAGTCAGAGTGAGGCAAGCACATCCTTCAAATGATGCCCCTGCCCATCTCTCTCCCCTCTCTATAAAAGGCTCAAAGAGAAAAAGCTATATGTAGGCTAACGCTTGTTGTTCCTCACTCTCTCTGGTTTAATGTAACTGCTACAGGCCTCTTCCTCCTCCCAGAGCAAGACAAGGAAATAACGTTTCTTATTCCAGATGCATGCTGTACTGATGGGAGGGGGAAGGGACTCACAGGACTAACTGAAAACAATAGGACTATGGAACAGAGAGGGGAAATGAGTTGGCCTCTATACACTAGTAAGAACCATAGGTGCAGTAGTAATCATTGACCATCTGTGTATTAGATCTTTTATGTAGATTTGATGAGGATATGGATATAGTTGTTTGGATGCAGGCACTTGAGTGTGGAAAATGTTGTCACAATTGTGTGAACGTGCGGGTGCCTGCATGCGTGTGCTTGCACCATGCATGTGTGTGCCACAGGAGGTTGGTGGCACATTCATTAGGGAGGACTGGCTCGTGGTAATGGCTGAAATGGAATTAGTGGAATGTTATCAAATACATCAAGCGCATGGTTTCCATGTGTTTGATGCCATTCCATCAACTCCGTTCCAGCCATTATTATGAGCCGTCCTCCCCTCAGCAGCCTCCACTGGTGTGTGCGGTGTGTGTGAATGTGTTCATTTGTGCCTCTGTCAGAGAGAGCATGTGTGTGATCTGGATTTTTTCACTCACATTCAGAAGTTTATTTTAGTTCTTGCTAACTTTTCCGTGCAACAGTAAAGGTTTGTTTTTCACCACCACTCAATGTCTGCGATGGTATGGATTATTTGGAGAGAGAAAAATGCAGTATGTTTGAAGAAAAGTGCAGTCAGTAGTAATCTTTTAACAAAGAATTGCCTTCGGTAGCAGGAAATAAATACGCATAAAGAAAGACATTTCTGCAGATAGAGAATGTTTTTGGAGAGATATTTCTTCCTTTTTGTGACAGCCCACAAATACAGATTTTTTTTTCCGATTCCCCTATTATTTCTGAAAACTATTTAAATGTGTTTTTTCCTCCTCCCTGTCCAGCTGTGGGCAATGCTGTCATATAGTGTAGTGGGAGAAAACTGTTGAATTACATTTCTTGTCAGAGATGCCTAATTAATTTGGCGGAATAGAAAGAATATTTTACATAGACTAACACCATGCATGGCATACACCATATTTATGTGCCCTGATGGTTACTGATAACACAATGAACAATGAATTCACTATATATTTCAAGACCAATAACATGTTTGAGAGACATGTCTATTCCTTGTCATCAAAACAGTAGGGTATTACTTCCCTTGGCTTTGATACCCTGAACAACAATGTGACTGTGCACTGTTGGTGTGTGTGTTGTCTAGACGAGAGCTTGGGAACAGATGTAATTCAGTATCACTATTGGCAGCTCAGCTGGCCCTTTTAAGGGAGTGTGGATGAGAGCACTCTGTGGGATGATGTACTGAGAGCTCCTAACCCCAGTCAATGGACAGCCAGTGAGGAACGATCTGGAAATCTATAGGGGCCATAAACCCTAGCTTTCTATTCATTTGGATTATGTAGCAACACATCAGGTGGTGGTAATCTCTGTCTTCTACTCCTCTATCTATTCTATCATTTCTCTAGCCATCACTCTAAACAGATCAATGTGCAGTGTGCACGACCCAACACCAGTCTTACTTGAGTCTCAGAGAAGGAGGGCTGGAAAGGTTAGAAGTGTAGCTAGTTTTAAAACGGGTGTTTATTTTGTTTTATTTGTTTGTTTGTTTTTGAAATACTGATGTTGGTAATACAGCGACTCTTAAACCAGCTTCAGACGTACCCCTTTGCCACCTAAGCTGTGCTTCCTTTATACACAAGTATTACAGCTGTGTGTTTTCAGTCTATGAACATTGAAAATGGGGTGTATGGCATGGGTCGATAGTTTCTTACTTTTGCTTTATTTACTTGGTAGTGTTCTGTCTGAAGGATAAATGAATGAACAGATCGCTCTGTCTTGGAAATGGAAGGAAATGGCAAATCCCCTTGCTTGATATCAGCCAATATGTTTTCATGGAGGGAGTGAGCAGAGATGTCGGCCCAGTCATAAGACTTGATATCAGCCAATATGTTTTCATGGAGGGAGTGAGCAGAGATGTCGGCCCAGTCATAAGACTTGATATCCAAACTCCATTCTTCTTTGTGTTCCAGCTGCCACCAAAAGTGTGAAAGATGAAGCCCTCAGCCTTCATGTTCCTCCTTATCAGCTCAGCCGCCTGCATCAATCTCAAATACATCTCCAAGAGGAACTCGGGTAAGTCCACAAGTCTCTATTTTAATCATGCCCACTCTATAAGCAACCAAAAGTTTGATTCATTTGACTTTTCTTTCATCACATTCCTCTCATTGAAAGGAAATTAATTTCCTCATATCTATTCACCGACGCACTGTTGTGTTTTCACAATAAATGTCCAGGGCTTGATTTGCGAGTGTGAGTGAATCAGTTTAATATTCTTCTGTGCGGTGGTATTTTGTTAGATGTCTGCTCCACCTCTGTGGTACATGTGTTGAATGTTTGGGGCCACCAGATATCCAGTTTGAGCAGTATATTTTCTTTCCTTCTTGTAGTGATTGAGTGCTTTTGATGATATCTTTGTACCATAGTGATGTCTTGTTTGGTCCTTCACTCATTTCTCCACAGAGGGAGTAGAGTTAATGTAAAAACTCAGTCATTTCAGGCTTTCCACAGGCCCAACTAATTTAGTTCCTGCTTTGGAGACTCATCATTGAATGTCTGTTTGCGTGTGGGTGATGTTGTGTGGTGAGCAATTATGTTACCAGTGCCAAACGGGCTTTTATGTGGGCGGCAAAAACATCGAGGCAATCTTGTCTGTCAGTTTCTCACCCAGTGCGAGATGTAATTGTTTGGCATTTTCTCTCCTTGCAGTACCAGATGATCAGAGACGGACACTGCATGTTATTTTGTTTCCCTGCTAATATTTGATGTAACACCTCCCTGTGTGAGAGGAATTGCACAAACATAGTGATAATTGTCTGCAGACAGAGACAGCTTTGATTCAATCAATGGTTTATTTTATCTTGAAGATGCTTGAACTTTTGTGGACATTTGGTCCACAGAAACAATGAAGCTGAAATTGCTTTTTGTACAAATCAGTCAAGCAATTTAAATGATGTTTGTATAATTAATAGTTTTGTGATATGATCCAAGTCAAGTTGTTTAGTGTTGCCATAGGCTACTGTTGAACACCGTAATATTGTCCCTTTCCATGGCAGAAAAATACAGTACATCCAATGAGAAGCAGACTATGAATAATATAGGACAGCTTGGCTTTATTTTTAGATCGTTTTAGGACCAATATAAGCATGATGTTATGGGGGTTGAAAACTAAATGATGCAGCTACAGTGAAGCTTAACTTACTTCAGATGTAGGCCTGCAGCAAATGTAGGCGAAGGCCTTAAAAAACGTTGACAAGCGTAAATATAGCTAGACTTGCTACATGATCAACAACAAAAACAAAAACTGTTACTACACATGGGCAAACTTTGTTTGCTTCTGAAGTTATTCTGCCTTTGTGCCTTCATGTGATATTATCCACGAACAGATCAACAACATGCAGCTTGTCATGATCCATGTCATAAAATAGCAATGAAAACAGGACCCCGGAATACTTTGAATAGGGGCGACAGGTAGCCTAGTGGTTAGAGCGTTGGGCCAGTAACTGAAAGGTTGCTAGATCGAATCCCCGAGCTGACAAGGTAAAAAGCAGTCATTGTACTCCTGAACAAGGCAGTTAACCCACTTTTCCTAGGCTGTCATTGTAAATAAGAATTTGTTCTTAACTGACTTGCCTAGTTAAATTTTAAAAAATAAAGGAACCCCACAGGCAACACGATTTTCCACTCTGGAGAAAAAAAAGCAAATCGTGGTTTATCAAATATTATCTGATCAACTGCAATCCAGATAAAGCCAGCCTTATAACATGTTGTGCAAGAACAATCTAATTGTTTTGTCTGGTCATTCCTGTTAAGATCTCACCTCCCCCCGTCACCCCAGGCAGCTGTGTCAGGGGAGAATGTGTGCTCCTGATATATCTTGTTCATTCACCTTTAGGCTCTGCATTTCCATTGCGGGAAGGTTAGTGGTAAGCAGGCAACAAACGGCGCAGTATCTTTCTGATCTTGAAACGACAGGACACTTGAGTCCCTTGGTTAATGCTTTAAAGTGTAATAGAACGCTCTGTGCCTGAAGCATCCTGAGTGAATTTCTGAGGAAATATATATATATATATATATATATATCATTATTATTATTATTTTATATTTTTAAGGAAACTCCATGGCTGCACTTGAAACCTGGGACACAGAGTTAAGTCATTGCTCCTAGATTCTCTAAGACAATACCACTGGGACCCGTCATGTGTTTCATCAAAACGTAGTCATTGTACACCACAGGGATTTTTAAAGGAACATCCCCGCATTGAACCATTGTCTGTGTAATTGAGAGTAAAATATTTGCGTGAGAACCTCTACTTTTGTTTGATACTGCTCTTGCTTACTTCTCTCCTTTTGATTGAGTGCTGTATTGTGCATTCATCTCTATAATGCTGAACCTGTCTGGGGGAAAATATCCATGGTTACACACAATGTCAATTATTCTCAGGATATACATTTTTCTGTTTTTCATATGACATGACGAGGTTTTAAAAGCTCTACGACCATGTCATTGTTATCTTTCTTAACAAGTGCGAATCTCCATTATTAAGGGTTTTTAGCCCGGCAAATAAACTTTCCACATCATAATTCTCCCGTTCAAATTTAATGAACAGGAACTCAATTAGCAACTTAAAAGATGCAGCTCGTGTCACTTGGTAATAGTTGTTCTATGTTCTGTGTTTAGATGTCTGATACAAATGGGTGCAAACAAAGGGTGCCACGGCAATAGTGCAACCGTCAGAGGCTAGTCAAAGTCAAGTAAATACATTTAGCAAAACCACTAGTGATAATACTTAAGGGGAAAGTCTGAAAGGCTAACAGTTGAGGTTTGGTCAAACAATTCCAACACAGCCAAATACCCTGTGATGGTGTCCCGTTTAATCTAACGGAGCATTTCCCATTTCAACACAGACATGAAGTGCAGTCATTTATGCCCCATTGTCATAAAAACCCATATGAAAACTCAGCCTTAGGCCTTAAGAATAAACGTGCAGTACCATCAATGAATGTCTTGCAGACCCTTCCTCTCAGAGTGCATTTGAGGCAGCAGCCATGTATGTGTGTCTGCTATCTGTATGTCTGAGGATACAGACAGATCTCCAGGAAGCTGCTCTTACATGGACTTTTACCTTTTCAACAAAGGGAAACGTTGAGAATCCGAGGACATCCCCTTAGTGCTCCTTCTCCTGTAGCCTAGTCTCCTTCAGCAGCCCCGCTGGAGACTTCTCCTCCATTCTGTCAGATGGCAGCCAGGCTCCTCCTTTGAATTATTTTCAGCAAACTATACACAGAGAAAGAAAAGATACCATGGGAGAGTAAAGGTTACTGATTTCACAACCAGTACACAATAGCTTGGCATATGAAAGGCCTCAGCTCCACAATGTGTCACTCATTTCTGCCTATGTCTAAGCTCTCCACTTCAAAATAGGCGGTTCTGCTTCTGAAACCCACCAAAGTGATATGAAATGAAACCCAAACAATACCGTTCCCCCTGTCTTTTAAAAAGATGGGAATAGTCTTTAGTAATCCGCATCAGACTGCTACTTGCTGCTTGTGCCAGCCAATATGCAAGTCAGATAAAAGACAGAAATTAAATAAAAAAGATCTTCAAAGGCCCTTTTCAGTGCTGACTTTGTCAGAGTGCCTCTGTGCTTTCGTTCCTGCAGGCTTTTCGTTTTCACTTCTCCCTGAAGTCAAGAGAAACACTATCTGCGTACTCTCTGTGTCAATCCCACAACCAGCTAAACCACGGTGGTTGCTGTATGAAAGTATAGGCATACATGCCTTTTTAATGACACCCAAAGATGAATAGTGTACTTATACCACCAGAAATAACACACACGCGAGTATATGACATGCACGGTCTCTTAAATCTAGAGGGATTATCTTGTCAATTTAAATTCTTGCAGTAGTAATGTTACAGCTTATTTGATGCATATAGTATGTGAGTGAAATACAGACTATACACAAGTTAGACCAGTATGTAATCCTTCCCATTCAGATCATAATCATGATGATATTAAGCAGTTTTATGATATTTAATTGGCATGGCTGTATAGTTAATTGCCTTTCAATCCCTACATTTGGAACTTTTAAATGTACTTAAGTGTTTAACAGGAATTCTGACACATAGGGAAATGTATTTCCAATGGAAGATACCTGCGGGAACTCAAGTCGTACATAGAAAGGATTTAATTGATTGTATTATAGATGGAATGTGATTGTACTCTATTGTTGTCCCAGAGAATGACATATTTAATAGGCAGCAAGCTATTCAGTCAGTCAGCAAGAAAGCGCAAACTGCTGAGCAAAGATCTCTCAACTCACCATCGAATCTGAACACCACTGTCTGTCTGCCGCACGGGATTCTCCCAGGAAAACACCCCAATACATATAGTCAGAAAACCCTTTCCATGATCCTCAACTTTGATATTGTCCAAGATTGCATGGAAAAAGTATCCACTCTTTATTTCTACACTGATTTATTGATATAGCTTTAACACCATTTGAGTCCCAGCCCCCACTGACTGGTTAGTGGTTAGCCTACTATTCAAACAAAGACTTGGCATCGCAATTAGCTACCAGGATCCTTCGGCATTTGACAGTGTGATGAGCTTTGCCAATAGACGCGTCCTAATTATGGCCGCTCACTCTATTGACATTCCTATATGGCCAACGTGTAGATTGACTGACAATGTAAATGTGGTCGTGTGCAAGTGTGTGAACATAAGAGCAATAAAACGTGACAGTAATGTGTTTGGGATGGGATGCCCTGGGGATGTTGCTATATGTGGATGTCGATTAATTACTGTCCTAGTATTCGTCTTCAAGAGCCGGCTCTGCTTCACTGCCCTGTGTGTGACATCATTCATATAATCATGTCATTAATAAAGAGGAGAAGCCCCAACTTATTCCCCCCTTATTGGAGACAGTTATCACATTTACAGTTTGCCAGCAATCTTGATGAATCAGCATTTCTTCTCTCTGTCATTTGGTTGCATTTTTTTATTTCAGTGAATGAGGTCCTTTTCCCCACCCTCGTCCCATTCCACCTGTCACAACTGCAGCCCATCAAGAGCTACCTTAAATCTGCATATTCCACTGGGACCAAGTGTTTCTCTCTCCGTCAAAGCGAAGCAGTTAAGATTATGAGTCACTCTACTAAGAAAACATATTTTCAGTGCACTGCTATCCCCATGGCAACATGCCACAAAAGGGGAAATGCCAACACAACTTTGACTCAAGAAGCCCTGCCCTCCTCCTCTACCACTCTGTCACTTCCTTGGTCAATTATTTCCTTGAACAACGTGCTGTAAATTAATAATTGTTTATTTACTCTGCCACGTTGGCCCGACATGACAGTACAATATATTAGATAGGAATTAATTATAACAACAACTGTCTATGTGGGTCTGCCTCAGCATGTGATATGTATTCTAGTGGAGACAGGGCTAATACATAACCTGATTACAGCAGCAGTTTGTAAATAAGCTCAGAAACAAATTAACACTGAACGCCTCACCCGTACAATAGTAAACGCTGCCCATATGATTCATTTTCCAGCTTCTTAGGAATCTGTGATCTCCCTGTAATGCAGTCAGACTTTTGAACATCATAGTGAGTAGTGCCCTGTATCCAAGACCTACAGATAACACTGAACAGTGATATTTTGTGATGCTTCAAACAGCTATGTGGCGTTTTGCAAAACAGGAGGAAATAAATAATTTAGCCCGTTTATTTGATCTACCAAAAATCTCAGGAAAATTTGCATACGTTTCATTCTCCACAACGATACAAGAACACAGTTTTACAATGTCAGAGTTAAACTCTCCTAATTTGCACCCTCTCTATTTCCTAGGATCTAAAAATCCAATACAGAATGCAGCAGTGTGGCTGCGCAGCCCCACTGTCAACCACCATGTAATTAAGTTGTGCACTTTCACTGTCCTTAGCCTTGTAATTTTGCCATGCCTGAGCGCGCATACGGATTGATTATACAATTCCAGCGGTGCCATCGTCATACAGAGTCCTCTCTTGCCAAACTTTCTAGCCACCTATTTATGTAAACGATACAAAAATATAAATGCAACATGCAACAATTTCAATGATTTTACTTAGTTACAGTTCATATAAGAACATTTGTCAATTGAAATAAATTCATTAGGCCCTAATCTATAGATTTCAATGAACATTCAATTCTCTGGCAACAGCTCTTGTGGACTTTCCTGCAGTCAGAACGCCAAGTTCACACTCCCTCAAAACTTGTCATTTTGTTGTGTGACAAAACTGCACATCTTAGCGTGGCCTTGTATTGTCCCCAGCACAAGGTACACCTGTGTAATGATCATGCTGTTTAATCAGATTCTTGATATGCCACACCTGTCAGGTCGATGAATTATCTTGGCTGAGGAGAAATGCTCACTAAAAGGGATGTAAACCAATTTGTGCACAACATTTAAGAGAAATAAGCTTTTTGTGCGTTTGGAACATTTCGGGGATCTTTTATTTCAGCTCATGAAACATGGGACCAACACATTACATGTTACGATTATATTTTTGTTCAGTCTTGTAATTTTGGCAGTCACAGAAAGCCTTCCCTGTTGACCAGACCATATAGTCAGCATCTAGAACAAACATACACATTATTCCCTATCTAGACATAATGAGGGAGTCAGTGAGCCTTTAAAGGTGGCCTACATCTGAGGTGTGTGTGCGTCAAGCTGTTTATCTCTATTCCAATACTAATTACATTGGGTTTGTTGTTTTTTTCTCTTCAAATGAGTAAAGGATAGACTGGCAAACAGAGCTTGAGAATTTATTTACTGAGAGAGAGAGACAGAGAGAGAGCTAATGGAAAGAAGAGAAAATGCTCTTGTACTGTATGTTGATTCCATCCCCACGGGGATACATTGGAAAAAGGTTGACACTTGAACTCGCTACAGAGCTGTTGACCTCGGGATGGGGGGATGATAAGTGCTTTGTGGCAGGCCTTTCCAGGGGGAGTTTGAGAGAAAAGTGTAAAGGTGTAACGCCACAAAGCACGTCAGCGGCATGGCTCTTCATGTCTGACGAGGACAATTAGTGTAAAGGGCATTTAGTGTAAAGGGGAAACAGTAGCCTATAGCATTGTATTGGCAATGTAATTAATTGGGAATTATCTATTTATCTTTTTAGAGAATGGCTAATTAAGAAGTTTCTCAAATGCAAGGCTAGCAGTAGATTGAGTATGGTCTACTACTGCACTTACTGATCTGTGATTATGGCTTTTTTTCATGGAACAGTTCATATGATTTATTGTAAATATATGTCGCAAAATAAGAAAGGCCATTCAGCTGGAAATAATGTCCTATATATGAACAAGAGTTATTGAAAACTGAAAAATGGTGGTTGCAGAGTAAGGCTTTCTTGAAAGATTTGTGTTGATCTGGGACATTTTGCGGTCTTGGTATCACAGTTTTTACTCTACATTTGGAAAAACAAGAAAAGGGGATATAGTAAAGACTGTTTAACGGTCTTGAGAAAGACCTCAGAGCTGAAACATAAACATTGAAAAGTCTTAACTAATTTCCCTCTTGTTGTTTGTCCTATAGTATACAGACTATAGGGAATAAACTTTACTGTTTCGCACTGATTCTCATTATTTTACTTATTCTATTGTACATTTGGTAAATCTCCTTGCTCAAATGTAATTGCAGTGTGACTGAGGCTCACTTTCCTTATTAGTTTCTTTCATGAAAACAATTCCAGACAATTGAATTACAGATGTCCCCTAAGATTGTTGCTGTTGTGAGAACACAGAAAAAGATTTTCAAAAATACAAAAGTAAAAACTATTACTGAAATTCTAAATAAAGCTGAGATGTGACATGGTTACTGTCGATTTGTTATAACAATGTAGTCTATGTTGCTTATTTCTGTGGATTCATTTTGGCCATTTATTTATGACATTTTCTTGCTTGTGGTTCTCCTCATGAGCTGTTTTTGTTATGCCTCCCAAAGGAGCAAAAACTCACAAATACCCGTTCTCTTCTCTGTGTCTCAAGGAATTGGATATGACAGGGAGCTATTGAAACAGATCAGTGATGGCAACTCTTGATTTGGAGATTCAGGCCCTGGCAGAAACTGACAGCAGTCTCGGTGTCATGCATCTCTGTCAAATCCAGGCACCTGTGAATCCTGACGGCTGCCTCTCTACTGCAAACAGCCTGAACCCTGAGACGGCCTTCCCAGTTATCTGTTAAGATATTTAACCCCACATGACAGAGCAACTGTTTGCTTCCTGACCGTGGCTGTGTTTGGGTATTCATCTGAAGTGAAGCTCGGAGCATGCTCTGAATGCAGATGACATGGAGGGAAAAGACATGTTCAATTCATCACTCCCTGGTGCCCAAACACACCTACACAGCACAGGAGGTTGGTGGAACCTTAATTGGGGAGGAAGGGCTCATGGTAATGGCTGGAGTGGAATAGGTGGAATGGTATCAAATACATCAAACACATGATTTCCAGACATTATTATGAGCCGTTCTCCCTTCAGCAGCCTCCACTGCTTAACCGGCAGTGATGGTCTGGAGCAGCAGATGCCACAAAGACTAAAACATAACCCTGGTTCTTCTTTGATTGGAGAATTTGTGTGTGCATATGGGAATAACATGCTGGAAACCTAGCTTTTAAAATCATTAGTGTTCCTGAAAGTACACTGCCTTCAGAAAGTATTCATACCCCATTACTTATTCCACATTTTGTTATATTACATCCTGAATTCTAAATAGATTTTTTAAAAACTTATATTTCACCCATATACAAACAATACCCCATCATGACAAAGTGAAAACATGTTTTTAGAAATGTTTGCAAATATATTGAAAATTAAATATCTAATTTACACGTATTTACACCCCTGAGTCAATACATGTTAGAATCACTTTTGGAAGAGATTACAGCTGTTAATCTTTCTGTGTAAGTCTCTAAGAGCTTTGCGTAACTGGATTGTACAATATTTTTTTAGATTACTATTTTTATTCAAGCTCTGAAGTTGGTTGTTGATCATTGCTAGACAGCCATGTTTAACCCTTGGCATAGATTTTAAAACCTACAGTGCCTTGCGAAAGTATTCGGCCCCCTTGAACTTTGCGACCTTTTGCCACATTTCAGGCTTCAAACATAAAGATATAAAACTGTATTTTTTGTGAAGAATCAACAACAAGTGGGACACAATCATGAAGTGGAACGACATTTATTGGATATTTCAAACTTTTTTAACAAATCAAAAACTGAAAAATTGGGCGTGCAAAATTATTCAGCCCCTTTACTTTCAGTGCAGCAAACACTCTCCAGAAGTTCAGTGAGGATCTCTGAATGATCCAATGTTGACCTAAATGACTAATGATGATAAATACAATTTATTTATGTTTGAAGCCTGAAATGTGGCAAAAGGTCGCAAAGTTCAAGGGGGCCGAATACTTTCGGCACTGTATTTAAGTCAAAACTGTAACTCAGAAACATTCCATGTTGTCTTGGTAAGCAACTCCAGTGTATATTTGGCCTGGTCTTTTAGGTTGTTCTGCTGAAAGGTGAATGTGTCTCCCAGTTTCTTTTTATCTTAAAAATTCCCAGTCCTTGCTGATGGCAAGCATACTAGTAACATGATGCAGCCACCACCATGCTTGAAAATATGAAGAGTGGTACTCATTAATGTGTTGTGCTGGATTTGCTCCAAACATAACGCTGTGTTTCAGGACATAAAGTTAATTGCTTTGTCACATTTTTGCAGTTTTACTTTAGTGCCTTATTGCAAACAGGTCACACTGTTGACAGTGCATGTCAGAGCAAAATCAAGCCATGAGGTTGAAGGAATTTTCCGTAGAGCTCCGAGACAGGATTGTGTTGAGGCACAGATCTGGGGAAGGGTACCAAAAACATTTCTGGAACATTGAAGAACCCAAGAACACAGTGGCCTCCATCATTCTTAAATGGAAGAAGTTTGGAACCACCAAGACTCCTCCTAGAGCTGGCCGCCCTGCCAAACTGAGCAATCGAGGGAGAAGGGCCTTGGTCAGGGAGGTGACTCGATGGTCACTCTGACAGAGCTCCAGAGTTCGTCTGTGGGGGAGAACCTTCCAGAAGAACAACCATCTCTGCAGCACACCACCAATCAGGCCTTTATGGTAAAGTGGCCAGATGGAAGCCAGTCCTCAGTAAAAAGCACATAACAGCCTGCTTGGAGATTGCCAAAAGTCACCTAAAGGACTCTCAGATGATGACAAACTATAAAAAAAAATTCAACAGGACAATGCCCCAACACACCTCCAGGATATTTGACCAAGAAGGATGGAGTGCTGCATCAGATGACCTGGCCTCCACAATCACCCCACCACAACCCAATTGACATGGTTTGGGTTGAGTTGGACCGCAGAGTGAAGCTACTAATAAGTGCTCCGCATATGTGGGAGCTCCTTCAAGACTGTTGGAAAATCATTCCAGGTGAAGCTGGTTGAGAGAATGCCAAGTGTTTACGAAGCTGTCATCAAGGCAAAGGGTGGCTATTTTGAAGAATCTCAAATATAACATATATTTTGATTAGTTTAACACTTTTTTGGTTACACACGATGCCATATGTGTTATTTCCTAGTTTTGACGTCTTCACAATTATTCTGCAATGTAAAAAATAGTACAAAAATAAAGATAAACCCTGGAATGAGTAGGTGTGTCCAAACTTTTGACTGGTACTGTATCTCTACCTGAAAATACATGATCTACATGATTGATAGTTGATTTTGTCAGACAGCATAGGCAGCAGCTCTATGAAGTTGAGATGATGACTTGGAATTTAAAAATTAAGTCATCAAATAAAACAAATGTAAGGTTCACAACAAGTGATAAGCAGTAATGGACAGTCACTACCGTCATGGGACTTTTATTAATTGTTTTATTTTGTGTTGTTGCATCATTCAACCCACATAATGTGTTGTGCATTTCATGTTTAAAAATAATAATGGAAACCGAAATTGAAAACAGTGATTATTTTTTAATAATCGAACCGAAACTGAACCGACCTCAAAAAGCACTAATCGCTCAGCCCTATAAGCCACGTCTCCCCAGTGAAATGTCTGTAGCTCCTGTCAGTGGAGCCAATGAACAGTGATGTCCAGCTGATTGCCCTTGTGCATTATGTACACCATACAAGCAGCCTTTAGCAATCACACATCATGCATATGTGCTCACCTTTGCGTCACAGCCGGCGAAGAGACACACAAAAGTGTTTCACATGCTATAGTCTTTAAAAATGCATTTGTAAAATAGGTTATCTACCACTATACCCATTTCATGCAGCTCATCGTTGTTTTTCCTGTATACTATGTAATCAACATCTCAAGCACTATAGCTCCACCCCATTGTTTTACCAAATAAGATGGACTCGATATAATTTACTTGCCTTTATCGTTCCCATAGAAACCACATGGTGCCTGCAACAACTGATTACATTGTTTCAGCGAGTCATTCGCTCTAGGCAGGGGTTCAGACAAGGAAAAGGAGGCACCATAGTGGTTTGAAAGGACACTTTGTAAGAGATTGCCAATTGAGTGTTATTTTGCCAATAAAAAAATATTGTTGTAAGTAATACACTCAATGCAGCATTTGGGGGATCAAAGGGAGAATCTAAAAATAGCAGGAAACTATCTTACAGCAGTCAATTGTTAGTTATGGAAGCGTTACAGACAGATGCGCTTTCGTCTGATTTTCTTCAGAAAGTGTTTAACCAAAAGGAAATAATTTGTCTTCCAGCTGAACTCACCGCAAGATAGTTCAGGTTTTGTTTGGCTGTTTTTTCCCCTCTCATTCTTGATGGAATTTAATGGGGAAAATATTATAAGCCAGACAAAAGCTCTCTCCTCTCTCTAAGGGATTGAACATCCCATGCCAGAAGATGCTTTCGTGATGGGAGCATTGATAGACAAGCTTTAGTAAGGACGCCAGTTTAACTAAGGACTCCTAAATCCCCCAGAGGTTTTCTGATTCATTCTAATGAACAAAAGTAGGGTGTATTCAAAGACGTACAAGTCCCAAGTAAATCCAATAGGACACACTGAGGGGATGTGGGTCCGTCGATGGAAACTTTGAGAAATGATTTACAAAATGTTTAGAGGAGATAGATGGGTTCCATGGATTGGCCATGGCATTGTGCGAGTGCCAGACCCAGCAGCGTATCACATGTGCCATATAATACATAGCCAAACCAGGCTCAATATCTTATGTCTAATTGCTAATTAATCCTTCAGATGCCTTTGAGGCCATTCAAAGAGTCAGCTAGGCTGTCTATTGGGGATCTGCCCTACCACCCCTTTTCAGAGAAGCAGGCATTTCCTAGGCAGCTACTGTCAAGCAGCTACTGGCAGAAGACAGATCACGTCTGTTAGACAGGTTGCCCACAGGTCATAGCCATATGCTAGACGTTGATTGTGTGAAAAGGGAAAATAATGGAATAGAAATGTAGAGTCTTGAATGTTTTCTTGTTCAGTGCTTCTCAATAGCCTGGGTTTGAGGCCTCTCCGAGGTCCATTTGAGATCTTTGCTCGGTGAATAACCGAGCCATAATACAGAGATACAGAGTCACTCTGTTTATTGTTACTCTCTCCTCACAGCATATTGGATACTGGCTGTGGAATAGCTTAAGGGATTTGGACATGGGGACCCATACCAGATCTGATGAGAAATTGCATTGTTACAGAAAAGCTCTGGTGTTTTCTTTCTGGGTTTATGTCGCTATTTTATGGGTAAAATACCTAATGTTGATAGTTTTTTATTCTCTCCACACTGGTATGTGGTATGGAGTATGATGCAGTTGGTGATACAGTACTTGTATGATGCTTCATTGGCTCAAAACAGGTATTGTGACCGTTGAGTTGGTATTATATCCATCGGGGGATGGGGGGAATGTTGAATTATGATAAGGTCAAACATTGACTATGCTGAGGATGATACAATGATTGGACCATCCATATTGCTCCATTCTAGAGCTATAGGATAATGCACTGACTACATTCTATTCAGCAGAGCCCCTTGTCCACAGAACCAGAATGAGATTCTGTTTCTATGCCCATGTCTGACTGAGCATCATAAAGATGATTAGTTAGACAGCAGGTAGCTACCACCTCACACCACAGTGCCAGGCAACATTGACACTTTCTATTTAATAACAGAACCTTATCTGTTACACTTCATTAGAAAGTTTAATTTTATGTGAAAGGACCTATTAGTGACTGTGAGCTGTGGTAGAGAGAGAGTGACATGGCCTAAGTTAGGGGATGGAAGAGAAAGAGAGAGGAGAAAGAGAGGAGTGGGCTGAGAGGGGAAGGCCTGCCAGTCAGTGTCCATTTTGAGATCTTTTTGTCTTTGCAGGCAGATTCATTTATTTGCAGGCATCCGTGTTATGCTAGGAAACACAGTTACTCCAGGAGACTTGCACTGTCTGGGATCATGTATTATGTGGATGTGCTGTTGCAGTTGCAGTTTTAAGACAGATTGCATGGATGAGGCATCTTGCAAGTTTATAGAAACCAAATTCTAAACGGTATTTAGACTTAATTCAGTGGTAGTTGTTACCATGGTTACTTATTATTTGCAACCAGCTTTATACCTTAATGCTCAATATGCTAAACACTTCTATTTTGGTTAAACTATGCTGTTTTTAAATATATCCCTTTCCTATTTGTTTATTTCTTAACAAGTGAAAGATGGCAGTGTCTTGTCAGAGTGACATGCTGTGCTCTTGAAGAGAGATGTGAACCCAGGGAAGAAGGGGGGGGGGGGTTTGAACACCCACAAGACACTCCTCTAATGATGCCCATTTAATTGCATTTTAATGTACCTGAGCACAGCAGCTGCTCCTCCGCTCACCCACAAACTCCATGTTCCTGCATCAGTCAGCCGCGGCGCTCGCTTGCCTCACACAACAGATCAATTAGCAGGCCCAGTGACACAGGCGAGGCTGCCACAGCCCTGCTGGAGATGCATATGGTGATCTGGAGCCCTCTCTGTGGTGGATGGTTGGATGTCCACAACTGCATAACCCCCCCTCCCAAACCTAAATGTCCACCGTAGCCTATCATTCAGAGGGAGGAAAATGGATGTGTCAGGGGGATCTCGGTGCTTTATTTATGCTCACCTCAAATGGCTAAATTAATCAGTGACAAACAGCAATCCCTTCAGCTATAATAAGATGCATCATTTTAGGCTTGTACGTTTGATCGAAGTGGCAGCTAAGGATGGCTCCAGTGTCAGGTGCGGTGTCTCTCTCTCTCTCTCTCTCTCTCTATCTGTGGTGAGAGCAGATTTACAGATTCCATTACACCTTTATAGAACAGTCGGGCCAGAAGAAGTGAACATGCTACATACAGAGAGAGAGTGGATCTTTATTTTCTATCTCCCTTTGTAGGCATTATGAAATGTATTTATACTCCATTTAGAAGGCAGAGTTCTGCCAGGCATTTGCAGGACATGCGCCATGTCTCAGTGTAAGCTGCCATAGATACCCTGGGTTATGTGATTGATCTACTCAATGCCTGGTTAAGAAGATCGGCCGAGCCACACTAGGCTACTGTACTTGGTGTAATGGTTGTTGCATAACGCTCCCAGGGCACAAAGGTTCACTCATGGCATTACTTTTTTTATGCATTCTCTAAAAGCCTCACTCAAACCAATAGGATTTGTCAGAAAATATTTTGAAATCCAAGTAGTTTAGTAACGTTTAAGTATTGGCAATTAGTGTCTGCATGAATTGCTGTGGCATTAGCATGGTCCCATTTTGATTTAATGCATGGTGATTAAATATACTGAAACCTTACCATGCAATGATTACAATATATGCAAAGAAAATTAAAAGTGCATTTAACAATTCTTAACAAGCTTTGCTGAAAAAATATGGAAATAAAGAGTCAAACAAGATTCCTGAAATGTCAGTGCACCAGAGGCAATCTGATCATTCATGTACTTTTTATAGAGCAAAATCCTTACATCTACTTTGTGTCAGTCATCTGATACAATTCAATAGGAAGTGCTGAGGCAGAATAAAGAAACATTATTCAAATCAGTGATCTGATAGAAAGCCAAGGTTAATGTGGGTATTCTGAAAGAAAGGAAATTCAAAGTAAAGACCTGTGTCAGTTCTGACCTTGCCCTCTCTCTGCCTTGTAAATGTGGCTAGAATAGCTACTCTTTAAAGATAAGACTTTACTTTAGTGCTGTGATAAGGGACTTTGCTTTTATGTTATACAAACATCTTACCAAAAAATAACAGCCTTGCATGCAGGTGTTTGTATATTTATTTATTTATTTGTGAACATCTAAAGCCCTTGGGCCATGGCCACCTAAAATTACTTGGGAAAGATAACATCTCACCATGATAGCATTCTTTTCACAGAGGCCATTGGGGGTAACACACCTATAGGCCTGCAACCCAGATGATCCTACAATATGACATGCCATTTTACACCTTTTGCAAATACATAATGGGGGACTGAACCACATAAGGACATACATACAATTTGCTACTACAGCACAGAATATACTGTAAAGGCTGGTTTCTGTCATATAAAATCTGAATGTGCTTTTACACACAGTAGGCCTATGTATACTGAACAAAAATATAAACGCAACATGCAACAATACATAAAAAACAAACAGATGTTACCATTCATATATGGAAATCAGTCAATTTAAATAAATTCGTTCGGCCCTAAATCTATGGATTTCACATGACTGGGACGGGGCGCAGCCATGGGTGCGCCTGGGAGGGCATAGGCCCACCTACCAATCAGAATGAGTTTTTCCCCACAAAAGGACTTTATTACAGAGAGAAATACTCCTCAGTTTCATCAGCTGTCGGGGTGGCTGGTCTCAGACGATCCCGCAGGTGAAGAAGCCGGATATGGAGGTCCCAGGCTGGCGTGGTTACACTTGGTCTGCAGTTGTGAGGCTGGTTGGATATGCTGCCACATTCTCTAAAACAATGTTGGACATGGCTTATGGTACAGAAATGAACATTCAATTCTCTGGCAACAGCTCTGGTGAACATTCCTGCAGTCAGCATGCCGCCCCCTCAAAAGTTGATACTTCTGTGGCATTGTATTGTGTGACAAAACTGCACATTTTAGAATGTCCTTTTATTGTCCCCAGCATAAGGTGCACCTGTGTAATGATCATGCTGTTTAATCAGCTTCTTGATATTCCAAACCTGTCAGGGGATGGATTATCTTGGCAAACGACAAATGTTCACTGACAGGGATGTCGACAACGTTTTGCCAACATTTGAGAGGAATAATCTTTTTGTGCATATGGAAGATTTCTGGGATCTTTTATTTCAGCTCATGAAACATAGGACCAACACTTTACATGTTGCATTCATATTTGTGTTCAGTATATATGGATTCAGTGTCTGATTATCTTCCATTACTTGAGTGCCAAAGTGAACACGTGTGTGTGAGATTGTAGAAAAGTACACTTGCATATACAGTATACTGTAGGTGGTAGCAGTAGCCCTGACAGCGTGTTGATTGAATCTAAGCCAAAAGGTGTTTTTGGTCTCAACACTACTGCCTCTGTTGCCACCCACATAGAAGGAGGTTGACATCTTTAATTAAGAAGTCCCTGGGAAGGAATACTCTCAACTGTTGCTAGCTCTGCAGCAATTAGGGCACATTGATCGCCAACAGTCAGCAAGGCAGCTAGGGTTTAGAAAGGGATGTGGGGAAGGAGAGAGCAAGAGGGAGAGAGAGAGAGAGAGAGAGCAAGAGAGAGAGAGAGAGAGAGATAAAGAGGGTAAGCTAATTTAATTTGTTAAACTGAAGCAGGAGTTGTACTTTTTTTTCTCCCCTCAAAGACAATTGTCTTTAGCTACTGTGCCAAGTGGCCCTCTCCACTGCATACACAATTGAGTTGTTGCGTTGCAATGTATTTATTATATTCTCTGCAACCAGTGTGTGTGGGATAATTATTCAGGACAGAACCTATGCAATTTGTAGCTTGACATGCTCCCATTATTATTAATATTTTCTCCATACAATTAAACAATGTTTCGCAGAGGCAATTGTGAAATGTTGGTAATGCAACTCTGTTGTGTCAATTTGTCCTTTGTGTAGGTATACGTACAAAGGAGTACATCATAATTACTCTACTGGTACATGTAATAATTGCATAGATAATGTCCTATGATTCAGCATGCAATGTTCAAATAATTAATACACTGTTTCAAGTGACTGGAGGATTTGTAAATGTATTCCAGCTTTATTATTACTCGAGGACTTTGTCAGCTTGAACCATCTGAGTGACAGTTCAAATACTTCCAGAGGGCTGGCAGGCTGGTTGGCTGGCTGGCAGGATGTGTTGCTTGTTTTTCTGCCTGGCTTTCTCAAGTCACGTAATGCCCAGTCACACTGCTATTAGTCCAGAGGGCAGGGATTCTGTGTTTAATTGCCAACTGACCTTTTTAGACAATGTCACCTAAACATAGTTTTTAGCCAAGAGACGGTCCTGACAGGTGAATGTCAACTGTAGATCAATAGTGTCGTTCAAGGGGATTTCATGCTGTGGCAAATTATTATGTGGCACTTGTCCTCCAACTGCTCATTATTAGAAAGAAAAAAAACTTCAGAATGAGGATTTTATATGATCTTCTAAAGTTGTATTGTGAATAATTGCTCTAAAGGCTGTCATACAGATGTGATCATTATTGACACATTTTTCAAATTAAACTTTAATAGATCTGAGCTGAATTTTTATGATACCTATTAGAGCAATATTGTCAAGTTCTGACCTTTATTTCCTTTGTTTTGTCATTATTTAGTATGGTCAGGGCGTGAGTTGGGGTGGGCAGTCTATGCTTGTTTTTCTATGATTTGGGTATTTCTATGTTTCGGCCTAGTATGGTTCTCAATCAGAGGCAGGTGTCATTAGTTGTCTCTGATTGAGAATCATACTTAGGTAGCCTGGGTTTCACTGTGTGTTTGTGGGTGATTGTTCCTGTCTCTGCACCAGATAGGACTGTTTGGGGTTTTCACGTTTCTTGTTTTTGTATTCAGTTGTTCATGTGTACATTTACGTATTAAAAGAACCATGGACACTTACCACGCCGCATATTGGTCCTCTGATCCTTTTCGCCTCTCCTCTTCAGAAGAAGAGGAGGAAATCCCTTACAAATATAGACTAGCACTTTAGAGCTATGACTCTATTTCATTCTTATGTTGTGATTAGAGGTCGATCGATTATGATTTTTCAACTCCGATACCGATTTTTGGAGGACCAAAAAAAAGTCGATACCGATTAATCGGACGATTAAAAAAAAATGTATTTGTAAGAATGACAATTACAACAATACTGAATGAACACTTATTTTAACTTAATATAACACATCAATAAAATCAATTTAGCCTCAAATAAGTAATGAAACATGTTCAATTTGGTTTAAATAATGCAAAAACAAAGTGTTGGAGATAAAAGTAAAGTAATATGTGCCATGTAAGAAAGCTAACGTTTAAGTTCCTTGCTCAGAACATGAGAACATATGAAAGCTGGTGGTTCCTTTTAACATGAGTCTTCAATATTCCCATGTAAGAAGTTTTAGGTTGTAGTTATTATAGGAATTATAGGACTATTTCTCTCTATACCATTTTGTATTTCATATACCTTTGACTGTTGGATGTTCTTATAGGCACTTTAGTATTGCCAGTGTAACAGTATAGCTTCTGTCCCTCTCCTCACCCTTACCTGGGCTCAAACCAGGAACAAATCGACAACAGCCATCCTCGAAGCATCGTCACCCATGCAGAGCAAGGGGAATAACTACTCCAAGTCTCAGAGCGAGTGACGTTTGAAACGCTATTAGCGCTCACCCCGCTAACTAGCTAGCCATTTCACATCGGTTACACCAGCCTAATCTCAGGAGTTGATAGGCTTGAAGTCTTAAACAGCGCAATGCTTGAAGCACAATGAAGAGCTGCTGGCAAAAACGCACAAAAGTGCTGTTTGAATGAATGCTTACGAGCCAGCTGGTGCCTACCATCGCTCAGACTGCTCTATCAAATCATAGACTTAATTATAACATAATAACACACAGAAATACGAGCCTAGGGTCATTAATATGGTCGTATCCGGAAACTATCATCTCGAAAACAAGATGTTTATTCTTTCAGGGAAATACGGAACCGTTCCGTATTTTATCTAACGGGTGGCATCCATAAGTCTAAATATTCCTGTTACATTGCACAACCTTCAATGTTATGTCATAATTACGTAAAATTCTGGCAAATTAGGCGGCCCAAACTGTTGCATATACCCTGACACTGCGTGCAATGAACGCAAGAGAAGTGACACAATTTCACCTGGTTAATATTGCCTGCTAACCTGGATTTCTTTTAGCTAAATATGCAGGTTTAAAAATATATACTTCTGTGTATTGATTTTAAGAAAGGCATTGATGTTTATGGTTAGGTACACATTGGAGCAAGGACAGTCCTTTTTCGTGAATACACACCGCATCGATTATATACAACGCAGGACACGCTAGATAAACTAGTAATATCATCAACCATGTGTAGTTAACTAGTGATTATGATTGATGGATTGTTTTTTATAAGATAAGTTTAATGCTAGCTAGCAACTTACCTTGGCTTACTGCATTCGCGTAACAGGCAGGCTCCTCGTGGAGTGCAATGAGAGGCAGGTGGTTAGAGCCTTGGACTAGTTAACTGTAAGGTTGCAAGATTGAATCCCTGAGCTGACAAGGTAAAAATCTGTCGTTCTGCCCCTGAACAAGGCAGTTAACCCACCGTTCCTAGGCCGTCATTGAAAATAAGATTGTGTTCATAACTGACTTGCCTAGTTGAATAAATATTAAATAAAGGTGTAAAAAAAAAAAATCGGCCAAATCGGTGTCCAAAAATACAGATTTACGATTGTTATGAAAACTTGAAATCGGCCCTAATTAATCGGCCATTCCGATTAATCGGTCGACCTCTAGTTGTGATAGTTACAGTACCTGAGTGGTTTAATAATCAGTAGTTTGAAAGTTAATTTCTGGTATACGTACAAAGGAGTACATCATAATTACTCTACTGGTACATGTAATAATTGCATAGATAATGTCCTATGATTCAGCATGGAATGTTCAAATAATTAATACACTGTTTCAAGTGACTGGAGGATTTGTAAATGTATTCCAGCTTTATTATTACTCGAGGACTTTGTCAGCTTGAACCATCTGAGTGACAGTTCAAATACAGAGGGCTGGCAGGCTGGTTGGCTGGCTGGCAGGATGTGTTGCTTGTTTTTCTGCCTGGCTTTCTCAAGTCACGTAATGCCCAGTCACACTGCTATTAGTCCAGAGGGCAGGGATTCTGTGTTTAATTGCCAACTGACCTTTTTAGACAATTTCACCTAAACATAGTTTTTAGCCAAGAGACGGTCCTGACAGGTGAATGTCAACTGTAGATCAATAGTGTCGTTCAAGGGGATTTCATGCTGTGGCAAATTATTATGTGGCACTTGTCCTCCAACTGCTCATTATTAGAAAGAAAAAAAACTTCAGAATGAGGATTTTATATGATCTTCTAAAGTTGTATTGTGAATAATTGCTCTAAAGGCTGTCATACAGATGTGATCATTATTGACAAATTTTTCAAATTGGACTTTGATAGATCTGAGCTGAATTTATATGATACCTATTAGAGCAATATAGACTCGCACTTTAGAGGTGTGACCCTATTTCATTCTTATGTTGTGATAGTTACAGTACCTGAGTGGTTTAAGAATCAGTTGTTCTGAAGTTAAATGGAAATTGTGTCCCTTACCCTGGTAGCCATGGTGCAGATGTCCAGATTCAAGGTAATCTAACTGGGGGTTAATTGGTTATGACCTGTGCTGAAGTCCAGACGGGGGCTTAACATTTTAGAGCAGAAACAATAAGCCAGAAGTCATGCCCCATGAAAATGGACATCATCATAAGAGCCTTACTACCCTGCCATGTTCTGATAACATCAAATGGGCTGGCGAGTGGGGAGTATGGGAATGGAGCAACTGATGCATTTCTTAAAGTCCACCACAAAATGGTGGTCGTGCTTGGTTGTTTTTTTCCCAGTATTCCATGGGATTTTACTGCAAACAAAATATTTTGTGGCTTGTTATTTGATTTTACGCTGAACAAAAAAATAGAAATGCAACATGCAACAATTTCAAAGATTTTACTGAGTTACAGTTCATATAAGGATATCAGTCAATTGAAATAAATTCATTAGGCCCTAATCTATGAATTTCAGATGACTGGGAATATAGATATGCATCTGTTGGTCACATATACCTTACAAATAGGAAGGGGTGTAGATCAGAAATAATCTGGTGTGACCACCATTTGCCTCATGCAGCGCAACACATCTCCTTCGCATGGAGTTGATCAGGCTGTTGATTGTGGCCTGTGGAATGTTGTCCCATTCCTCTTCAATGGCTGTATAAAGTTGCTGGATATTGGTGGGAACAGGAACACGCTGTCATACACGTCGATCCAGAACATCCCAGACGTGCTCAATGGGTGACATGTCTGGTGAGTATGCAGGCCATAGTAGAACTGGGACATTTTCAGCTTCCAGGAATTGTGCATTATCATACTGAAACATGAGGTGATGGCAGGGGATGAATGGCACAAAAATGGGCCTCAGGATCTCGTCACGGTATCTCTGTGCATTCAAATTACCATTGATTAAATGCAATTGTGTTCGTTGTCTGTAGCTTATGCCTGCCCATACCATAACTCCTCCGCCACCATGGGGCACTCTGTTCACAACATTGACATCAGCAAACCTCTTGCCAATGTGACGCCATACAGTTGAAACTGGGATTCATCCATGAAGAGCACACTTCTCCAGTGTGCCAGTGGCTTTCGAAGGTGAGCATTTGCCCACTGCAGTCAGGTTAAGACCCTGGTGAGGATGACGAGCATGCAGATGAGCTTCCCTGAGATGGTTTCTGACAGTGTGTACAGAAAATCTTCAGTAGTGCAAACCCACAGTTTCATCAGCTGTCCAGGTTGCTGGTCTCAGACGATCCCGCAGGTGAAGAAGCTGGATGTTGAGGTCCTGTGCTGGCATGGTTACACGTGGTCTACGGTTTTGAGGCCGGTTAGACATACTGCCAAATTGTCTAAACTACATTGGAGGTGGCTTATGGTAGAGAAATTAACATTAAATGATCTGGCAACAGCTCTGTTGGGCCTTCCTGCAGTCAGCATGCCAATTGCACGTGCAAAACTGCACATTTTAGAGTGGCCTTGTATTGTCCCTAGCACAAGGTGCACCTGTGTAATGATCATGTTGTTTAATCAGCTTCCTGATTAAACAGGAAGGTGGATGGATTATCTTGGCAAAGGAGAAATGCTCACTAACAGGGATGTAAACAAATTTGTGCACAGAATTTGAGAGAAATGTTTTTTTTTTGCATATGGAAGATTTCTGGGATCTTTAATTTCAGCTCATGCAACATGGGACCAACGCTTTACATGTTGCTTTATATTTTTGTTCAATGTACTTGAAAAACATTATACCTGAAAGCCTCCAACAAAAAGCTTTCATTGAAATGGCTTACCACGAACTTGCAGTGGCATGTATTCATGGATTCCAAGGGAAGTCAGGCTTCCCAAAGAAATGTACCAAGAAAATGGAAAAAAAAGAAGAAAATACAAAAAAATTCGTAGCAAGAGGCTGAATGTATCTCACCGGAGAAAGCATTTGAGCTAGCAAAACAGACTCTGTCTCTGTATGTGTATGTGAGGCTGTTTGGTCAAAAAGAGTATGACATTGTTGCTGCCCGTAGCATTGAATGCAAGGGAAGCCAGTGAGCATTTGGCCCCAGCTGATTAAAAAAATAGTATAAAATAATAACCAATCAGTGTTGAGCTAAACTGAGTGAGCTCAACCGTGAATGATCCTGGTGAACCCCCAAAAAAGTGCCAATGGAAGCCAGTTTGGATTTGGCTTCACTCCTATCACATCGCATCGAGCGAGAGCAATACATCATTGACAAAAACAACTTGAATTTTCCCTTTCCTAAATTAGCCGTGGATGGAGATAGGGATTTGGACTTGTGGCTTTACTTAATTCTCCATACTGGCCAATGATTATAACAGTGGTTCTGATCCAACCAGAAATTCATACATTGTGACCTTGGCCTAAGAGGATGGAAGTTGAATATGGAGCTAGATGTAGAAGGCTGATGTTAACTAGCTAACTTTGCTCATGAAAGGAAGTTAGGCTAGTGAGCAAGCATTTTAGCCAGATAGCCTAGGACAACAAAAAATAAAAGCCTGTACTGTATGAGAGAGTATTCGACCGTTTCGTCAACATGAAATAGAGGACGGCATTGGCGTTTCTCTAAAAGTAGGGTGAGTCAACATATTTTTTCTACGAACACAAGCGCACACACACACACAGAAATCGGAACCGTTGACAGCCACATGATATTTAGCTTACGTTGATTGCACTAAATTGTTTTTCATATCTTTTAGTTGTCACTGTATTAGACTAAGCATAGGTTATTTGATGATGTTGAAATGTTAAAGTTGTAATGGTGCTGGAATTATGGAGGCAGCTCCTGTTTTCTTTGCAACTTGCGGTAATTCTCCATGGTTCTAAATCAATAGTTAGTAGTCTGAAAATGTTGGAAACATTAACTTGCTTGACCATGATGTAGGTCATGTAACTGTTTGTTACATGCAATATGCTTTGTGGACTTTACCCGACAGAGGATGCTCTTCGGTTTTGTGTTGAAACAAAGATGTGGTTGAATTTATTTTGCCACTGTGTCTTCTTATTATCTCGGCCTTTGGCCTATATATCATGGTTACGAGGTATTTGAACTAACAGGTTATAGAACAAACAACACAATAATCACAACACATACAGTAGGTTGTAATATTATAATTTTGGGGGGCTTGGCCTCCCCAGTGATTTTACACACGCACCACTGCTGCAAACATTGTCTATCAGAGTATAGTTACAAAGGGAATTTATTTTATAATTTTTGCAGCTCTCAATGTAGTTTTTTCTCAGACTGTAAATCAGTGGTCACGTGTGTACCGTTCATCCAAAACACTCTGCAGTCAAACACTGATTTCATGCCTCTCTCTACCAACAACCAAACTGCCCCTTCCTGACCTCACAGTCACCGCACACTAAACCACATTTACTCGCAATATGCATCCAGGAAATTGCTGAATGATTTGCTGTACATTGGTGTGCATGTTCACTTACTCTTCCTTCTCTCTCACTGCTGTGAGCAGATCCATGTGATGAACTGCAGTGGAGCAACACTGATGGAACGAATGAGGACTGACAGCCAAGTTCAAGTATAATATATTGCCTTCCATAGTAGAACTGAGGAAGGGACTGTATTAAAAAATCATGCACTTATATTGAAAGAATATTGAGATAAAATCCTCTGCTATAGTATATCTCTCTCAGGAGAGGACTGCCAGATGGAGATGGAAGGTTTCTGAGAGGCTAAGCCCTGTGTCTGATCTTCCAGATATTTATGGTACTGTCTGGTACTGTACTATGGTCATAAGATTAAGAGGAGAGAGCTAATTCTATGATACACTCTCCATCTTAAAGAAATACATATTTTTGTCTAGAAATAAGCCTACATCCTGGCATGCCAGGCTGCCACTGGCTGGATGTTTTTGAGGCTTTATCTGGGGCTTGCTTGGGCAACAGCACCATGTACAGTGGGGAGAACAAGTATTTGATACACTGCCGATTTTGCAGGTTTTCCTACTTACAAAGCATGTAGAGGTCTTTCATTTTTATCATAGGTACACTTCAACTGTGAGAGACAGATTCTAAAACAAAAATCGAGAAAATCACATTGTATGATTTTTAAGTAATTAATTTGCATTTTATTGCATGACATAAGTATTTTATACATCAGAAAAGCAGAACTGAATATTTGGTACAGAAACATTTGTTTGCAATTACAGAGATCATACGTTTCCTGTAGTTCTTGACCAGGTTTGCACACACTGCAGCAGGGATTTTGGCCCACTCCGCCATACAGACCTTCTCCAGATCCTTCAGGTTTCGGGGCTGTTGCTGGGCAATACGGACTTTCAGCTCCCTCCAAAGATTTTCTATTGGGTTCAGGTCTGGAGACTGGCTAGGCCACTCCAGGACCTTGAGATGCTTCTTACGGAGCCACTCCTTAGTTGCCCTGGCTGAGTGTTTCGGATTTTCTGCAAAGGGGACAGGACGACTGCACCGTATTGAGGGAAGGAGGTTGTTGGCCAAGATCTCGCGTTACATGGCCCCATCCATCCTCCCTTCAATACGGTCCAGTCGTCCTGTCCCCTTTGCAGAAAAGCATCCCCAAAGAATGATGTTTCCACCTCCATGCTTCATGGTTGGGATGGTGTTCTTGGGGTTGTACTCATCCTTCTTCTTCCTCCAAACACGGCGAGTGGAGTTTAGACCAAAAAGCTCTATTTTTGTCTCATCAGACCACATGACCTTCTCCGATTCCTCCTCTGGATCATCCAGATGGTCATTGGCAAACTTCAGACGGGCCTGGACATGCGCTGGCTTGAGCAGGGGGACCTTGCGTGCGCTGCAGGATTTTAATCCATGACGGCGTAGTGTGTTACTAATGGTTTTCTTTGAGACTGTGGTCCCAGCTCTCTTCAGGTCATTGACCAGGTCCTGCCGTGTAGTTCTGGGCTGATCCCTCACCTTCCTCATGATCATTGATGCCCCACAAGGTGAGATCTTGCATGGAGCCCCAGACTGAGGGTGATTGACCCTCATCTTGAACTTCTTCCATTTTCTAATAATTGCGCCAACAGTTGTTGCCTTCTCACCAAGCTGCTTGCCTATTGTCCTGTAGCCCATCCCAGCCTTGTGCAGGTCTACAATTGTATCCCCGATGTCCTTACACAGCTCTCTGGTCTTGGCCATTGTGGAGATGTTGGAGTCTGTTTGATTGAGTGTGTGGACAGGTGTCTTTTATACAGGTAACGAGTTCAAACAGGTGCAGTTAATACAGGTAATGAGTGGAGAACAGGAGGGCTTCTTAAATAAAACTAACAGGTCTGTGAGAGCTGGAACTCTTACTGGTTGGTAGGTGATCAAATACTTATGTCATGCAATAAAATGCAAATTAATTACTTAAAAATCATACAGTGTAAGTAGGAAAACCTGAAAAATCGGCAGTGTATCAAATACTTGTTCTCCCCACTGTATGTGTGAGCCTTGATGTGGAGCAGAAGGGGGAAATAATTTGATGTATACTTCAGGACCTATACTCTTAGAGGATAAGTGCTCCTTGAAAACTCAATTAGACCAGGGGCACTCTCCGAAACCCACTGGTCACACAGGCCTGTTTCGCAGAAAGCTAAGCCCTGCTATATTAGCTGACCTCAAGGTATTTTTCCTCAGTAGAGGAAAGACATATTTAGAGGTCAAGACAAAAAGGGGCAATTGGGTTGTGCCTAATTAAAATGTTCTGCTAATATGGAGTTACACTGGGGGAATTAGTGACAGAATAGGGCTTTGGCTCATTAAAATCCATCCAGTTTTTGTTAATTGTCTCTAAGCGCCCGTCCGGTAGAGCTCTCACCTTCCCGAGACATGAAAAGTAATTGAACTCCCTTGAAGTGAGCTGACAGTTAGGTTTGTGACAGTTAGGCTTGTGACAGTTAGGCTTGTCAGGCATCTGGGCATTGTAAAGGCCACTTTTTATAGGGCACAGTCACTCTGGCTATGTTAGTTATTTTCTCTCCGATGAAGACTGTGTGCCCCCAATATCCTTCCCTGAATAAAAGAGAAATAATGTTGATGCCAAATCATAACAGCCAGTCCCTTTTATTTATCAGAACATTCCTCTGGAGTGCCATTTGACTCAGAGCAGAAAATGGTTTTGAAATGTTCAATTAAAATGATGTAGAGCTTTTTTCCTGCGCCCCTTTAGATGTTATTTCCTGCTGTCTTCAAGATTCATACTGTACATGTTGTATATTGAATCAAAATGTAAATGATCAACAGTGACCTGGCCAGAAGCTGCTGTTGACAGAGAGATAAAGCAGAAAGGTCATCCAGTCACAATCGTTACTCGTCCTGACACTTCCTTTCCTTTCTCTCTCTCTCTCTCTCTCTCTCTCTGCAGTACAGGCTTTTCTGGGTATCGTTACCACAGCCAGCGCTGAGGAAAGTAATGAATGTACAGACACACTAGGGCATTAAGCTCAACAAACGGCCAGGCAAGAGAGCCAACAACCTCCATATTGGCCTGCTCTGTTTTCATAGTAGAGTCTAAAGGGCTGTTAGATCCAAAGATGTACACTAGTAACATGAAACACTAAGGCCATGGTATATTAAAAACAAAAAAATATGTTTTAAGTTAGAAGTAGGCATTGGTCTGAAGCCGAAAAAGAAAGGAAATTCACATGAGCGCCACAATGCCTACTCCACCCATGCTCTATCAAAGTTTTCCAGCACCCAGTTTTGGCCTACTACACTACCATTCCATTCAATAATTTAAAAAAAGACAATACAAGTAAAATTTGTGTCTAGTGAAATTGTAATGCCAAGTGCCAGGTCTCTCTCCATTCAGAGACATCAGTATCAAGCCTGTCATTCAGTCTGGACTTCATCACATTATCTTGCAAGTCTCCATGTGCTGGCTCCATACATGTTTCTGTGTACACATACACCCGGTCACTGTTTTATTACCAAAGGCAGTTAGGGATAGGTGATATCTCACACAAACACATTGCTGGTCCTCTCTATGCTGCATGTTCGGCTGCAAACTGGACATCTCCCGAACAACTGCAGCAGGCAATCTTATAAGGTGTTGTTGACTGGGAGGGCTTGTGACAGGGTGATATAATAGACAGCCAAGTGCTCAATTGCATTTTGTTACTAATGCACCTCACAACCAAATAAACTCTACTTGTTGTATCTGCTTGGCTGGTGAATTAGCCGAATAGTTTATCAAACCGGGTATTTTTTTAATAAAACCTTTCAAATATACATAATCAGCAGTCTATAGTCTAGCTACCAGTATTCTCCCCACCACCACTGCACTGGGGACCAAACTCCAACCACCTATTCCACATGATAGGGTCTTTCGGCAGGGCATGCAAACCATAGTTGGTCAATCCGTATAGGGCTTTTCAGTCAAAAATGTCCATGATCCTTTGATCGTGTTAGGGGCGATGAAACAACAGGGCCCCGTTTAAGTCAAATCAATTTAATATGGCCGAACGGCATAGGCAAGATGCTGTAGATGGTATAGAGTATAGTTCTATACATATTTGATGATTAATGTAGGGTATGTAAACATTATATAAACGCAAATAGTATAATAGATATTTAAAATTCTATACAAACAACTTGATTGAGACCGTTACTGGCAATGTTTAAAGTGACTAGTGACACATTTATTACATCCAATTTTTTATTATTAAAGTGGCTGAAGATTTGAGTCCGTATGTTGGCAGCAGCCACTCAATGTTAGTGATAGCTGTTAAACAGTCTGATGGCCTTGAGATAGAAGCTGTTTTTCAGTCTCTCGGTCTCAGCTTTGATGCACCTGTACTGACCTCGCCTTCTGGATGATAGCGGGGTGAACAGGCAGTGGCTTGGGGGGTTGTTGTACTTGATGATCTTTTTAGCCTTCCTGTGACATCGGGTGATGTAGGTGTCCTGGAGGGCAGTTAGCTTGCCCTGTTGATGCGTTGTGCAGACCTCACTACCCTCTGGAGAGCCTTACGGTTGTGGGCGGAGCAGTTGCTGTATCAGGCGGTGATACAGGCCGACAGGATGCTCTCGATTGTGCATCTGTAAAAGTCAGTGCAGTCAGTGCACAACAGATGCACTGTTTACATAGCTATAATGTTAACGAGCTTTTACCAAAGTTTGGTGTTGGTTTTGAACTGATATACGTTAGCTATCTAGCAACCTATGTTTTGTTGGAAAATGTAGGACTGGCTTTTGGACATGAGCTAGCTAATGTTAGCTAGTTTCTGATTCAAGGTCAGCTGTTGTTGTCTGGCTCTAGCTAGCTAATGGCTGAAATAATTTGTAGCTGTGTTCGAATAGCCATATTAACATAATGTATACTACATACTTAATGAGTATATACTACACACTATATACTATTAGTTCATGTTAGTATACTGTAAACAAACCTGTCTACCGAAAGTTGATGCTGTTGTTAGCATAAGAAATGACTAGCTTGACATTTTACGATTTTGGGTGTGATCGTAAATTCAATCTGGATTGCCAGAGTGCACTCAGAGGGCAAATCAAGTCAATAAACGTTGGGTAGTTAGTTAGATAGCATATATTTAATATACTGCCTGGCAAGTTCGATGTATTAGTAGCCACTAACATTAGGTAGCTAGCTAACATACTGGTGCATACTGCTGTAATAATATGCTATGTTCTTCGTAAGGATAGCGTAGCTAATTAATTGTCATAATTAGTTAAAGGACACTGTCTACCGGTGTACGGCTAGCTAGCTACCATTGTCGCCCCTGCCCCTTCTTCCAGGAATGCCCCGAATTGTGGGCCGCAATTGCATCCATGTGTGTCAATAGCTCGTATGCTATCGTGTATGTGTGTGTGTGTGTATGCGCCTGTGTTTGTGTTGCTTGAAAGTCCCTACTGTTCCAAAAGGTGTTTTTTTATCTGTTTTTTAAATAAAATTTTACTGCTTGCGTGAGTTACTTGATGTGGATAGAGTTCCATGTAGTCATGGCTCTATTTAGTACTGTGCACCTTCCGTAGACTTTTCTGGACTTGGGGACTGTGAAGACACCTCTTGTGGCATGTCTTGTGGGATATGCATGGGTGTCCGAGCTGTGTGCCAGTAGTTCAAACAGACAGCTCGGTGCATTCAACATGTCAATACCTTTCATAAATACAAGCAGAGATGAAGTCAGTCTCTCCTCCACTTTGAGCCAGTAGAGAATGACATGCATTTGATTAATATTAGCTCTCTGTGTACATCCAAGGGCCAGCCGTGCTTCCCTGTTCTGAACCAAATTTGTGCTATTACTAAGTCCTTTTTTGTGGCACCTGACCACACGACTGAACAGTAGTCCAGGTGCGACAAAACTAGAGCCTGTAGGACCTGCCTTGTTGACATTGCTGTCAAGAAGGTAGAGCAGCGCCTACTTCCCCCCCATCTTAGCTACTGTTGTATCAATATGTTTTGACCGTGACAGTTTACAATCCAGGGTAACTCCAAGCAGTTTAGTCACCTCAACTTGCTCAATTTCCACATTATTTACTTCACATGTAGTATGACATTTAGGGTTTAGTGAATGATTTGTCCCAAATACAATGCTTTCAGTTTAAAAAATATTTAGGACTAAATTAATTTATGCCACCCACTCTGAAACTAACTGCAACTCTTTGTTAAGTGTTGCAGTCATTTCAGTCGCTGTAGTAGTTAGCTGAAATGAGTTCACTTATAAAGAGTTGCAGTTGGTATCAGAGTTGGTGGCAAGGAATAAGTTATTCCTAAATATTAGGTGAAATAAAAAAAAATTTTAAAACATAGTGTTGAGTCATCTGCATACATAGACACTCTGGCTTTCCTCAAAGACAGTGGCAATTCATTAGTGAAGCCTGAAAAAGGTAATGGGCCTAGACAGCTGCCTTGGGGAATTCCTGATTCTACCTGGACTATGTTGGAGAGGCTTCCACTAAAGAACACCCTCTGTTTTCTGCTAGACAGGTAACTCTTTATCCACAATATAGCATGGGTATAAAGCCATAACATAAGATTTGCCAGCAGCACACTATGATCGATAATGTCAAATGCTGCACTGAAGTCTAACAAAACAGCCCCCACAATATTTGTTTCATACATTTATCTCAGCCAATCATCAGTCATTTGTGTAAGTGATGTGCTAGTTGAATGTCCTTCTCTGTAAGCATGCTGAAAGTTTGTTACTATTTTATTACTATAAAATAGCATTGTATCTGGTCAAACAACATTTTTTCAAAAAGTTTACTAATGGTTGGTTACAGGCTGATTGGTCCGCTATTTGAGCCAGTAAAGGGGTCTTTACTATTCTTAGGTTGCGGAATGACTTTTGCTTCCCTCCAAGCTGGAGGGCACACATTATCTAGTAGGCTTAAATTGAAGATGTGGCAAATAGAAGGGGCAATTTCGCCCGCTATTATCCTCAGTAATCTTCCTTCCAAGTTGTCAGACCCGGTGGCTTGTCATTATTGTTAGACAACAATAATTTTTTCACCTCTTCTACACTAACTCTTCTACACTAACGTTGTAATTTAAAATTACAACGCTTGTCTTTCATAATTTGGTCAGATATACTTGGATATGTAGTGTCAGCATTTGTTGCTGGCATGTTATGCCTAGATTTGCTAATCTTGCCAATGAAAAAATCATTAAATTAGCTGGCAATATCAGTTGGTATTGTGATGAATGAGCCATCTGTTTCAATGAATGATGGAGCTGAGTTTGCCTTTTATCCCAGAATTTCATTTAAGGTACTCCAAAGCTTTTTACTATCATTCTTTATTTAATTTATCTTGGTTTCATAGTGTAGTTTCTTCTTCTTTTTATTCAGTTTAGTCACATGATTTCTCAATTTGCAGTAAGTTTGCCAATCGGTTGTGCAGCCATTCCTTTTACCTCATCCCTCTCAACCATACAATTTTTCAGTTCCTCATCAATCCATGGGGATTTAAAAGTTTTTACAGTCATTTTCTTAATAGGTGCATGCTTATTAGCAACTGGAATAAGCAATTTCATAAATGTGTCAAGTGCTGTGTCTGTTTGCTCCTCATTACACACCACAGAACAACAGATATTATTTACATCAGTAATATAGGAATCACTACAAAACTTCTTGTTTGACCTCTTATACAATATATTAGGCCCAGCCTTTGGAACTTTGGTTTTCCTAGAGACATCTGATGGATCTGGATACTGCTTTCAAACAAATTTCTGCAGCATTAGTAAAGATGTGATCAATACATGTTGATGATTTCATTCCTGTGCTGTTTGTAACTACCCTGGCAGGTTGACTGATAACCTGAACCAGGTTGGAGGCACTGGTTACAGTTTGAAGATTTTTCTTGAGTGTGCAGCTTGATGAAAGCCAGTCAATATTTAAATCACCCAGAAAATATATATTTCTGTTGATATCACATACATTATCAAGCATTTCACACATGTTATCCAGATACTGACTGTTAGCACTTGGTGGTCTATAGCAGCTTCCAACCAGAATGGGCTTTAGGTGAGGCAGATGAACCTGTAGCCATATTACTTCATCAGTATTTGATGTGAGATCCTCTCTAATCTTTAAAGGAATGTGGTTCTGTATATAAACAGCCTCCACCATTGGCATTTTTATATGTTCTATAAATGTTATAACCTTGTATTGCTACCACTATAACGTCAAAGGTATTATCTAAGTGAGTTTCAGAGCTAGTCAGAATATGAATGTCATCTGTTACTAGCAAATTATTGATTTCATGAACCTTGTTTCTTAAGCTACATATATTAACGTGGGCTATTTTTAGCACTTTTCTTCTGGGATGCTTACTTGCTGTCATTTCTTTACTGGGATGCTTAGCAGCAGTAGATGTGCTCATGTTCTTTATGTTAGTGCAGGGTGAGCTGCTCACAGTGGACTTCCTCCTAGGGCACACCGGCTTAGTGCTAACAGTTTAAATCTGGTTCATAGGCACATGATTACTGCACACAATAGCTGTAGGATCAGTAGAGGCGTTCAGGGCAGTTAAATGGACATAAATTAGGTTACTTATATTGTGTCCACTGACGCTCCTGGTGTAATGTACAATTGCTGAAGCATTATGACAACTCTGCGTCACAATGGTAGGGATTAGCTGAGCTGGGTTTAAGTCATTGATAAGTCATTGTCTCAACGCAGGCTTATAGTTCAAGTGGAACTGACAGAGATTTAACTACTTTGCAGATATGAAACAAACAGACAATCATAATATATGTAGAAAATATCACATTCCTAGTTTATGCTACAAAACTAACTTTATAAGAGACTTTAAAAAAAACTGTATTTGACTCAACATTCCATGATGTACACTAAGGCATTGTTGGCAGAATAGATGGATGCAGTTCAATGCATAATTAATATAATTCACCAAAACATTTCCTGGGTAGTCCAAAAAATATTGCTATCAGGTTGTAAATCACAGCTGGCCTGCTGCATTGCTTGCTGCCTCCATTTGGGATACACTATTTCAGTATCAATGACTTCATATTTAGGACAAAAACTAGCAAGCTAGAAAGCTAAAAAACACAGAGCCTATCATTAGCTAGCCAGCTAGCTGCTAAGAGGAGGTCATGTCATGTCATTGGAAGAGTGGGTGAGTGACTGACTTTTTGACCCTCATATTGTTTTTCGGTGGCTACACAGCTAGATGCAGGTGTCATTTGGTTAGCTAGCAAGAACTTGAACGACTGTTATCCTGTTAGCATATCTCTTTCGTTCACTCTGGGTGTCTTCTTCAATTTCAGAGCACTCTCGTCTGAGTGTGCCAGAGCGTAGAATAACTGTACAATAGGTGCACAATAATGTTGGATGCCCGCCGCCAATAAACCCCACAGAAGAAGGGGCGGGGGCAACAACGGTAGCTAGCTAGACGTAAACCGGTAGACAGTGTCCTTCGCCCCCACCAGCCGGGTACTGTTTTCCCGCAGTTCCATTAATGACAACGAGGCCAGGTGTTCGGCAGACAGGAGTGAAGTACACTGTGTGCTAGCTTAGCCAGCTAGTTCTAAGGAGGACTCTGGTACACAGCAGTTGGAAGCGGGGACGACACTGTGTGTAGCTCTCTAGCAAGCTAGCACACCTCACTCTGACTATTTTCCTCGCCCTAGCAGAGCTGCTTAGCTAGGCAGTTTACATGTTATCTAGAGCGTTCACGAGTAACTATTACTTGTTTTGCCTACGTCTACTGATATTCAGCTGGCGTTGCATGCTCGTAAATACATATTTTCCTAAGCATATCTTTCTGAACCTTCTAAACCGTTGAGAATCGAACCTGATCCAAATGGTTGCATAATCAGGCCTAAGCTGTTGGCCTATGCTATTATTTCAGCATGAAACAAAGCAGGGGATGTAAGCGGTTATTCTAATTAGCCTACATCACTACAGTTTACAGCCTATGGACAATAATTGTATATTCACTTGATAACAATAATACAGAGGTTCGTAAACCTTTCCAGCTTGTGACACAAATTAGAAACTGACCGTCCTCCCCTGACCTAAATGGTACACCAAATAGCCAAATTAAGTAGAAATAGTGTGTGATTATAGATGTATTCTCACAACTCACAACCCACCTCTCAGAGCCCACTTTGGGTCACGACCCATAGTTTAATAAACGCTGGAATAGTACATTCCTCATTGCACTGTGCTATTGTAGCCCAGGTATAATAACTTTCTTGTCTAAAAATTATCATCATCTGTTAATTTATTTTATTTTTTTAAACTTTGACAAGTAAATATTTAGCTTATAGCCCTAATATTTAGATAATGAATGGGCTAATATCTACACATCACTAACCTCTCTCTTCCAGCTGTTCCCATGCACAACAGGCTATGGGCTACACAAGCCTCTCCGAAATAATCCATTCCCTTTTTGTGAAATCCTAGGAAAAGCTATAGGCCACAAAAACTATAGGAGATTTATTTTGATAATTGTTTATTACTAAGCCTAATAGCCTATTCAGGCAAAGAAGCAGGCTTTCTGTGTCTGTGAATGTAAAACAGACCTCCAGCATAAAAATGTATGTCAGAGAAAGTTCAGGAGAGCAAGTGCATTGGTGTGATCACTTTTGGCAGGTTATGATAACATTGTTGCACAGATACATTGCAAATAGTTGCAGAGGACATACAGAGATGACACAGTGAAAAAAAGAAGACCTACATGAATTGACAACCATTAGAAAAATGGAAATCACTTGCAAACCACTGGAGCAATGAGGCAATGATATGCTGTAAAAGATGTGCAGGCTAAATGGTGTTTGTTGTTGAATTGCTACATTTAAATATGAGTTACTATATTCTTTTTCATTAGGCCTAAATTTACTTTAAAGTATTATTTGCAGTTTTCACTATGACAATGAACACACCCTTAATGGACTGAATGATCTGAACATGTATCTGTGTGAGACCTCATGAATGGTCTTGTGTTACCACCTTATTAATAGGCAGCCGTGCAGTAGGATGCGTTGATCAGTTGATTGACAGGTGTAGGACTGTAGAATGATAAACGATCAACTTAAAAAATATATGTTTACATTGTCAGAAATGGTACAAAAAGAGCACATCTTTGGTTCTTAAAGAAGTTTACCCAAAATCCAGAAATTCACAATTAATTCCATACATTCAAACTATACTGAACAAAAATATAAACTCAACATGCAACATTTTGAACTATTCTACTGAGTTACAGTTTATAAGGAAATCAGTCAATTGAAATAAAGACCCTTATCAATGGATTTCACATTACTAGGAAGGGGCTCAGCCATGGGTGAGCCTGGGAGGGCATATGCCCACTCACGTTATATGCTCAGAAAGCTTTTTTTTTACACATTTGTATGTGTTCATCTACAAAGCCTTTTGGATAAACTCCCTCTTTACCTCTGTTGTCTGGTTTCCTTCACCACCATCAGTTACCATACCCGGTCTGCAGTATTAGGCAAGGCTGCCTTTTCGTCTTGTGCACAAGAGGCATGGAATAGTCTTCAACCCATGCTTCGTCTAGATATATTAGTGCCACTGAATTAATTTAACCATGCTTTTCTTAGGCTGGATTATGTTGTTGAATTGTATAGTATTGTTGTATGTTTTAATTCTGTAATGTATTGATTGTTGCTGCCTTCTTGGCCAAGTCTCCCTTGAAAAATTGGTTTTGGCTCTCAATTGGCTTTTCCTGCTTAAATAAAGGTTAAATTAAAAAAACTTGGGAGCAAGGCCCACCCACTAGGGAGCCAGGCCCAGCCAATCAGAATAAGTTTTACCCAACAAAAGGGCTTTATTACAGGCAGAAATACTTTTTCATCAGCTGTCCGGGTGGCCGATGAAAGCCGATTCCGCAGCTGAAGAAGACGGATGTGGAGATCAAGGGCTGGCATGTTTACACTTGGTCTGCGGTTGTGAGGCCGGGCGGACTTACTGCCAAATTCTCTAAATTTCTCTAAGACGTTGGAGGCAGCTTATGGTAGAAAAATTAACATTACATTCTCTGGCAACAGCTCTGCTGGGCGTTCCTGCAGTCAGCATGCCAATTGTACGCTCCCTCAAAACTTTTGACATATTTGACATTATGTTGTGTGACAAAACTGCACATTTTACAGTGGCCTTTTATTGTCCCCAGCACAAGGTGCACCTCGGTCAACATCATTCAAAATTGTAAATAAAAAATATTCACTGGATCAAATTTGTAAAGGATCCTTATGTGCGTATGCCTTCATGATAATAGAAGCATAATGACATAGACTTCGAAGTCAATTTGATACATTTTAGACTATTTTATTTCAGTGGAAGGAGGCAATTTTTCAATGTCCCAAGTGCTGCTCAATAAACTTTAACAAGAATAATTAGGAACAAAATTATACATTTTAGAAAATATTTCCTGATTTTCCTTCATTAATGTTATCTTATGTATAGTCTTTTTATGTTAAATGCTGCACTTTTTATAAGAATATTGACAATTTTCTGTACGTCATCAAAGTCGTTGTCCACCCTGTTACATTGTGGTTACTGGCACTTTCAGAAAATATATATTCTCTACAATGACATCACAAACAGGAAATTATGTAACTTCCTTGGTGGGAAAACAACTGTGGTGAACTTGGTGAGTATCTAGATTTCATACAATTACATTTTCATCATTATATTTTGGGGATGTGATGTGGGAAAGCATAACATGTCCACCCTGTTAAGCAAAAATACAAAAGACGTTAATCGAATTTTGTAATTTCAAAATATATTTGTCAAATAATGCAATTTCCTTTTCAATTATCCTAGCTTCATCACAATCACTTGGAACATAGTTGCTAATTTTAGCTCAAAATGTCCACCCTGTTATTGTCCAAATGGATATCTTGCAGACATGTGTTGCAAAATCTGTGTTTTTGTTCATAAATTGTATTACAGTATATATATACAGTATATATAGCATGTATAGTATTTTAAGAATAAATAAATATCAATTGAATCAGGTTTTTCTGAAGGCACCTCTTCTTAGTGCAGCTGAAAGACAGTGGCAATATAGAGTTGTTAGAGAAAGAGAGGGAGAAATGGAGGAGACATAAAGAGACAGGGAAGAAGGCAGTAGCTGAACTCAGTGACAGAGTGCAGTGTGCAGAAAGGAAGAGATGGAGAGATTCAAAAAGGATACTCAGAGCCAGGGCCAAGGCTAGTGGGTTTCTGCAGTCCCACACACCCCCCCTCAACTACTGAAAATCAGCCTGGGCCTTCAAGGTTAGAATATGCTTAAGATAAGGCATTTAAGATTATTAATTGCTAAACATTCTACTAACTCTAACTGTAATCCCTAACCATAACCCTAATCCCGATCTACTAACCCGTGTTCTTAACTTTATCTCTGACTCTACCTAATCCTAACCATGCATTTAATGTGTTTTTGGCAAAACATACAGAAGACTCCAAAAAGAGAGAGAGAATTTAAAATCAAGTGGCAAAGGAGAGGGAAAAAAAAGAAAAATACAGGAAGAGGTATGCAAGGATTAGGGGAGAACAGGTATCTGTACCGTCTCGTTCAACAGTCAAAGCATTGCTGAGACATCAGAATGTGACATCACCTATTAAGAGGGCTCTTCTCTGTCACACATCTCTCATTAAAGATATCAAAACAGAAATGCAAGGAAACAGAAGAACAAGCAAATCATTGTGAAAGTGACCTTTGTGAATATACTGAAGAAGTATAACTTTCAGAAGTATGCCAAGACTGTGTTGGGCTTTTCAAATAAGAGAGATAAGTTGGAAGGGGGCCTTTCCTCTTTTTTGATGAGGAAGGGAAGCAGAACAGAAACAGAAATCAAAAGGAAAGTGAAGGATTTCTTTCTTCGTGATGATGTAAGTCGTATAACGACCAGTTGCAAACAAACCATCACACGACTAAAGAACAAAATGAGTCTTCTGACTGACACAATGAAAAATCTGCACAGGAAATTCCTGTCTGAGGAAGTAGGTCAGTTGTCCTATACCTCCTTCTGCCGCCTCGGGCCATTTTGGGTTGTTACGCCCAATGACACTGATCGTGAAACTTGTCAGTGCAAAACCCATGAGAATTTACAGTTCATGGCAAATTCTCTTCACAGCCTTGGGATTTTGTCCAACAAAAACCTTGAGGACATGGTCAACTCAAGTATGTGTGTCCTGAAATTGAAGCTATGTGCTTATGGTGAATGCAATGATTGCTTCCTCACCACTCATCCAACTCTGAAACCTCCTGTGAATGTAGAAGTTCCTCTGACACAATGGACCATGGAGAAGATCCAAAAGATGAAGAGAAGTGCTCCATGATAATCGTGAAGAGGGAGGTCACAATAACAGAAACTGAACTGGTCAGTCAGTTTCAAGATATGTTGCCTAAACTTGGCGAGCCTATCTTTAATATCAAGTGGCAATACAGGGCCTATAGGGAGCTTAGGGAGAGTCTGAAGAACAATGAACGGTTGCTGCACATTGATTTCAGTGAAATCTATTCATGCAAATACAGTCAAGAGATTCAGTCCATGCATTTTGGAGGATCTCACCAGCAAGCTACTCTCCACACTGGAGTGCTCTACACTGCTGTAGACCAACCACCAATTGCTTTTTGCTCCATTTCGCCATCACAGAGACATGATCCACCCGCCATTTGTGCACACCGTGATCTGGTTCTTGCTATGTTGGGAACTTCTACCTACTTACCACAGAATCACACAAACAAGGCTTTCAAGGGGTGAACTGGAATTTCTTTGAGGCCAGTCATGGCAAGGAGGCACCAGATGGTGTTGTAGGGGCCCTCAAGAAGAGATCTGCAGATAGAGCTGTGCACCATGGAAAGGATATCCCAGATGCACGGGCCCTGTACAATGTCCTAAAGGTTCTTATCTCCTCTGTAGAGATGTTCTTCATTAATGAGAGTGATGTTGAGGGAAGAGCAGAGGTAACCCTCCTTCCTCCCCATACACACATACATACATTTTTCTTGTACAGTAGCTGGTTGAGTATTGAAATGTATAACGTGTTTGTTACTCTTTATATCTTATCATATGCTATCTCTTCTCACCTCAGATGCCTGCCTTAGATGCCATTAAAGGAACGATGAAGATTCATCAGGTTATCAGTGTCTCACCAGGCCAGATAAAATACAGGGACATTACTTGTCTGTGCAAGAAGGATAGTGGCATGTTGGACTGTCCCTTGTTTTCAGCTCAAAGAGTCAACTCTGGGTGACGCTGCAGCATTTAACCAGCTCACTGCATCTCATGACAAGGCTGACACCACATGGTGACCTGGCACCATTGAACTTAATCACGTAGGGGAGTGGTGTGTTGTTAATTAAGGATACCCTGGCATCATCATGGATGTAGAGGAACACAACATTAAGGTGAAGTGCATGCACCGGAATGGCATCAACAAATTCTTCTGGCCAAGTCCAAAGGAAGATATTTGTTGGTACTCTGATGGACAGATAATTTGTCTGATGCCAGAGCCACAGGCTGTTTATAAATGCTCTGTGCAGATGGAAAAATCCACCTGGAAGTATGTGGAAGAGCATTTGGGGTGAAAGGGGGGAGGATGGAAAGAGGGGGAGCGAGAGAGGGGGAGAGGAAGAGAGGGACAGGAATGTGTTTTAATGCTAATTCCAATGATTTTGTACCAGCAATGTATTTTTGTGTTGTTGTTTTTCACAATGAATATGTATAGAAATAGCAGTTTCAATGTGGTTACTACTGTACATGTATTACTATGTAGATGTCTATTCAGTGTTCAGGGTTTAATTTATGTTCTGTCCTGTTATAGCTGTCCACCCTATTATACCTTGGTCTACCCTGTTATCCTGGCATCTTATTCATATTAATTCAGTTACATTGTCAAATACCAATAATTTGTGTATTGTATTTCAAAAGTAAGACACAGCCAACACCACACAATTATAAACTTGGATAAAATATAATTAATACCTGTCTCAATTTAGAAAGATAAGGTGCAAATTAGATGAAGTTCTGCATAAAACCACACATTGTGTACAACATCTGTTATTTCTTTATAATTTGACCAGAACACATGGACAGGGTTGACAAGGGGACACAATAGCTTTAAGAAAAGGAAAATATTATTCAAATAGTCCAATGAAAGTAATTAAAGACAGCGCAAGTCTGTAACAGGGTAGACATACAGTATCATATGGCTGATTCACTGACAATGTAATTATCTAACTCTTAAGTGCTGGAGCTTGGCCAACATGTTTTTCTGCATGTCTAATATTTCCTTTTTGTATTAAAACATTAAAGGAATACCAATTCTGAAATAAAAATGTTAAATGTTGCATGATCCAAACGGTACTGTTTTGTGATATTGACCCACCTGTGTGATGATCATGCCATTTAATCAGGTTCCTGGTATGCCACACGTGTCAGGTGGATGGATTATCTTGTCAAAGGACAGATGCTCACTAACAGGAATGTAAACACATTTGTGCCAACAATTTGAGAGAAATAATATTTTTTGTACGTGTGGAACATTTCAGGGATCTTTTCTTTCACCTCATGAAACAATGGACCAACACTTTACATGTTGCATTTATATTTCTGTTCGGTATAGTTCAGTGGCGTTTTCCCTCTCCCCGCTCTCTCCCTGTAGTGCTGTACTGAAACTGCTGCAAAAAAAATGGTTACGTGACTCTGCTACGTTGCTGGATGCAGGCATCACTCTGCTCCATTGCCAGTGAATTCATGATTCAGAAAAGTGTGCAAAAATGTGTTGTTTTATTGAAAGCGTACGGTCGAACTTGCTACTATCAGTTTTGAGTCAGGAAATGTGTACTTTTCCACCTGAAACATTTTCGATTATTTTGTATGGATATTTTATGTAGTCGACTGCCACAGCAGCGGAGATGGGTAACAACTGTGCATGTCCCCTCTCCGAGGAATCCCTGCTATGTAGAAACTGCAGGTTATGCCTTCATTCAAGTTTTTTTGGGGGCAGAGAAGTGAAGACATTGTTGAACATTAGTTATACAAAGTCAACAACAACCTACAATATGTCTGACGACAAAATACTTGCCAGTGAGGAAGAAAACTACAGTCGTTGAACTGTATTAGAGCCTGAGAATTCTGAGGAAGAATTGAGGCAAATTGAGCTTCAGATGGCTGTCCTCCGCCACCGAAGTTGCAGCAGTAGCTGGACCACAGCCCCAACCCATCCCCAGGATCAACACAGACTGGTGGTGCAGTTGCGCTCCACTGGTGGTGCAATTGCGCTCCAATGCTGCGAATGAGGAATATCTGTGCTGCAGAGAATTCTAAAATGTGACTACAATTTTTACAGAAATGGTGGAACGCAATGATGATGAGGAGCAGTTCATTTGTTTTATTAACTGATATGTGACACGTGTTAATGCAAAAATCACATGCAAAACAGACAAGCCTTTTTTTTGCTAAAAATATGGTGTCCAGAACAGGTGGGGCACCTGCCCTGAATGTTGGATCGCCACTGTATCTAGCAAGTGGCTTGCGAAAGTATTCACTCCCTTGGCATTTTTCCTATTTTGTTGCCTTACAGCCTGGAATTAAAATAGATTTTTGGGGGGGGTTTGTATCATTTGATTTACACAACATGGCTACCACTTTGAAAATGCAAAATATTTTTGTATTGTGAAACAAACAAGAAATAAGACAAAAAAAACAGAAAACTTGAGCGTGCATAACTATTCACCCCCAAAAAGTCAATACTTTGTAGAGCCAACTTTTGCAGTAATTACAGCCGCAAGTCTCTTGGGGTATGTCTCTATAAGCTTGGCACATCTATCCACTGGGATTTTTGCAAAACTGCTCCAGCTCCTTCAAGTTGGATGGGTCCCGATGGTGCACAGCAATCTCTAAGTCATACCACAGATTCTCAATTGGATTGAGTTCTGGGCTTTGACTAGGCCATTCCAAGACATTTACATGTTTCCCCTTAAACCACTCGAGTGTTGCTTTAACAGTATGCTTAGGGTCATTGTCCTGCTGGAAGGTGAACCTCTGTCCCAGTCTAAAATCTCTGGAAGACTGAAACAGGTTTCCCTCAAGAATATACCTGTATTTAGTGCCATCCATCATTCCTTCAATTCTGACCAGTTTCCCAGTCCCTGCCGATGAATAACATCCCCGCAGCATGATGCTGCCACCACCATCCTTCACTGTGGGGATGGTGTTCTCGGGGTGATGTGAGGTGTTGGGTTTGCGCCAGACATAGCCTTGTCCTTGATGGCCAAAAAGCTAAATTTTTATCTCATCTGACCAGTGTACCTTCTTCCATATTTGTGGGGAGTCTCCCACATGCCTTTTGGCGAACACCAAACGTGTTTGCTTATTTTTTTCTTTAAGCAATGGCTTTTTTCTGGCCACTCTTCCGTAAAGTGAAGCTCTGTGGCGTGTACGGCTTAAAGTTGTCCTTTGGACAGATCTCTGCCGTGGATCTCTGCCGTGGAGCTTTGCAGCTCTTTCAGGGTTATCTTTGGTCTCTTTGTTGCCTCTCTGATTAATGCCCTCCTTGCCTGGTCCATGAGTTTTGGTGGGCGGCCCTCTCTTGGCAGGTTTGTTGTGGTGCCACATTCTTTCCATGTTTTAATAATGGATTTAATGGTGCTCCGCGGGATGTTCAAATTTTCAGATATTTTCAGTTTAAATAATTTTTTTAATTTAAAAAACTTTTTTTTTTTCATTTCACCTCACCAATTTGGACTATTTTGTGTATGTCCATTACATGAAATCCAAATAAAAATCAATTTAAATTACAGGTTGTAATGCAACAAAATAGGAAAAACTCCAAGGGGGATGAATACTTTTGCAAGGCACTGTAAGTAGCTACTTTACTTCATTGAATTATTGCTTATTGTAAAACTCTATGAGCGGGACCATAAGAGGGTTTGTGTTTTCACATTAGCCCAAGACACTATACACAGAGTATACCAAACATTATGAACGCCTTCATAATATTGAGTTGCACCCCCCTTTTTGTCCTCAGAACAGCCTCAATTCGTCAGGGCATGGACTCTACAAGGTGTCGAAAGCATTCCACAGGGATGCTAGCCCATGTTGACTCCAATGTTTCCCACAGTTGTGTGAAGTTGTCTGGATGTCATTTGGTTGGTGGACCATTCTTGATACACTCTGGAAACTGTTGAGCGTGAAAAACCCAGCAGCATTTTAGTTCCTGACGCAAACTGGTGTGCCTTGGCACCTACTACCTTACCCCATTCAAAGGCACTTAAATATTTTGTCTTGCCCATTCACCCTCTGAATCACAGACATACACAATCCATGTCTCAATTTTCACAAGGCTTAAAAATCCTTCTTTAACTTGTCTCCTCACCTTCGTCTACACTGATTTGAAGTGGATTTATCAAGTGACATCAGTAAAAGATCATACAGTGGTCGCTCCACTAAAACTTTTGCAATTATGCTGCGGGATTTAGAGGTAATTTGTGTTTTTGTACGGTACCCTGCGCCACCAGGTTATTGCTCCAGACCAGCGCAAGGGGGAGTTAGAGCACTGATTATGCTTTTGGGTCCTACTGTGTCTCTAACTCACAATGAATAGGCGACAAACCTAAATAGAAACTGATACTTGTGCACGACTTCAGTATTACTTACTAAAACTGTTGTTACACTAAGGTTTTCATTATTTAATTTTGTTTGGATTATTTTGCTCTTACTGCAGTACTGTAGGCCACTCCTGACCGGTCACGTTATACACGGATGCGCCACTCAGGTGCTGTATAATGTGACCAGTTATACAGCACCTGAGTGGCGCATCCGTGTAAGACACTGCATAGCAGAACAAGCTGTGTTGCTACAGATGCTGGTTAAATACCCATGCCGCCCTCCACTGGCAGACCCATGAGATGATTGTAGGTTTTTGGTTTCTCTCCCTCTAAAAACAAGAATAAATCATTCCAAATAACAAACTGGCTTTATTTACAAATTAGTAACAATGTCTCATGCCGTGTTCAAGAATGGCCTTTTTCTCGCTCATTTTATGTTATTTGAAAACGAAATCATCTCCAAAATATTATTTTTTAAACAAAGCGATTGTTATTATTATTATTATTCATTTAGAATTATATACAAGCTTGTTGGATATTCTCACAGATATATTATTATTCCTGTTATTAGCAGAACAATATATATTGGTCATATTGGTCATGGCTCACGAGTGGCGCACAATGGGATTGCCTTGCAGTTCTCCAGCTGTATCCACTGAAAGCGGGTGAGGTTCAAGGCACAAGCGTGTGCAAAGCTGTCATCAAGGCAAAAGGTGGCTGCTTTGAAGAATCTCAAATATAAAATATGTTTTGATTTGTTTAACACTGTTTTAATTACTACATGATTCCATATGTGTTATTTCATAGTTTTGTGTAGAAAATAGTAAAAATAAAGTAAAAAACCCTTGAATGAGTAGGTGTGTCCAAACCTTTGACTGGTACTGTATATATTCCCGTATATCTGACCTTTTATTAGATCCAAAGAGTAGACATGTTCCTGCATGTTCTTAATTTCATATACGAAGGTAGGATATTATCCGTAATGGGACTGTTTCTAGTGCATCCAATCCGGACTTCAGAAATGTCCTTGTTACCGTATGAGTCCAATGAGATATCTGGGGTGTTGCGTGTGCACCCGCTTATATATTTGTAGAATTTTCTAACTCCGGAAAGTATCAACATGCTGGTATAGCTAAGCTTTAATATTTAGGCATAAAGATATTTTCAGAAATGTATCATGTCAGTAGTCATTACCTGTCCGTATTTCAAAAAATATATCATTTCAATAGATATCCTTACATGATGTGTAATATTCATCCTCGTATGTCTGATCGAAAATGGGCTAAATCTGACTCGTGATCAATATGCACTGGCCAAAATATTTTACCTGCTCATGTGCCGAAAATCATTGTGCTTCTTCACATGGAGGCGAAATATCTGAGCATACATTTACACCATATTCAGTAGTAGGCTACAAGGCACAGAAAGGCATTGTTTTATTTCATCCAAGTTGCTATTTCCAAAGCACATCTCTCCTATTTCTGTAAATTAAAAAAAGATCAGCATAGCAAATCCAGAGTTCCTATCACAACACTTGCTTTCTGTAAAGATGCAAACTTAGGCCAATAGTTGCTAAAAATGTATTTTATTTATTTGACAGAAGAAGAAAAAAGTTACACACCTTCAATACCCCTGCTTGCCCTGTTTGTGATGGACGAGGAATACGATGGGAGAAGATTAGGTCATCAGCGGCGGTCCCTTGCAGTCCGGACTCAACGTTTTGGTAGTGTTGATCTGTGATCTACTCCAAACTATCAATGCATCAATTATTAATCAAAATTGTGTCGATATTGCAAGAAAATATTGTAATTTCATATAATACTACAAGGTAGCTTCTCTACCTGCTTTATTAATGATGATAAAACTAACTGGATCAAGCTAGCTAACCAGTTTGCTAGTTAGCTAGCTAGCTTATAAACAGTAATACAACATATGCCTAAATGTTTTAAAAAGTTAGCTGTCACCTGTCCCTGAAGTGAAGGCATTTTCACTATTTGTTAGCTTGCTAGGTTATAGTACTGTTTAGCTTTTACTGGCCAAATTAGCTAACGTTATTGATGCTAGTTACTAAGATAAATAAAACATCTCAGATTAGCTACTCAATTTGTGTTATTTTATGAACAGCTTCTCACTTCTTTGTTTCTCCACACACTGTTTACACACATTTGTGGCGCCCAAATAAAAAAATGACAGTCGAAACTCCACAGCAGAAAAGACGTGATTATTGTTGCTAAACTCACGAGTTACAGTGCTTTTAGCTTGTGGTTTGCGTGTGCCCTTATTCAGAGGGAATACCACAATTATAGCTAGTGTCTGAAATAATTATATGGATTTAACTTCTTATGGCTGCAGGGGCAGTATTGAGTAGCTTGGATGAATAAGGTGCCCAGAGTAAACAGCCTGCTCCTCGGTCCCAGTTGCTAATATATGCATATTATTAGTACATTTGGATAGAAAACACTATGACGTTTCTAAAACTTTTTTAATGATGTCTGTGAGTATACCAGAACTCATATGGCAGGCAAAAACCTGAGAAGAAATCCAAACAGGAAGTGGGAGATCTGAGGTTTGTAGTTTTTGAACTCAGCCCAATCGAATACACAGTGGGATATTGATTGTGTTGCACTTCCTAGGGCTTCCACTAGATGTCAACCGTCTTTAGAAACTTGAATGAGGCTTCTACTGTGATGTGGGGCCGGATGAGAGATCTTTGAGTCAGTGGTCTGGCAGAGAGCCAGGTCCTGGTCACCCGCATTTCACGTTATTGAAGATTTATGATAAAAACATCCTAAAGATTGATTCTATACTTAAGTTTGAAATGTTTCTACGACCTGTAATATAACTTTTTTAAGCTTTCGTCCGACGTTCGGCTGGACCTGCACGAGCGTTTGGATTTGTGTACTAAACGCCCTAACAAAAGTAGCTACTTGGACATAAATGATGAACATTATCGAACAAACAAACATTTATTGTGGAACTAGGATTCCTGGAAGTGCATTCTGATGAAGATCATCAAAGGCAAGGGAATATTTATAATGTTATTTCTGATTTCTGTTTACTTCAACATGGCGGATATATTTTTTTTTCCTGAGTGCCGTTCTCAGATTATTGCATGGTTTGCCTTTTCCGTAAAGTTTTTTTGAAATCCGATACAGCGGTTTCATTAAGTCATATGAGTGTCAGGAAGTCCTATGAGTGTCATCTGATGACGATCATCAAAGGTTAGTGATTCATTTTATCTCTATTTGTGCTTTTTGTGACTCCACTCTTTGGCTGGAAAAATAGCTGTGTTTTTCTGTGATATGGCTCTGACCTAACATAATCATTTGTGGTGCTTTTGCTGTAAAGGGTTAGGGTGCTGGTGCTTTCGCTGAAATCGGACTCTGTGGTGGGATTAAAAACAAGATTACCTTTAAAACGGTATAAGATTTTAATGATGAGATTTTTGTTGTTTTGAATTTGGCACCCTGCACTTTCACTGGCTGTTGTCATTTCGATCCCATTAACGGGATTGCAGCCCTAAGAAGTTTTAATATTTGTCCAATAATTGAGCATGTCCTCAAAACTCAATTTAGATTTAGAAATTGTCCTTATTTACCATATCAAGATCCTGATATTGACCTCAGTCAAGAGCTTTTGCATTGTATTGTGCTGGTAAAATATACAATGTAGGCCTACTGTCAGTATTTGTGTCATTATGTCTAAAAGACACATCTGATTTCAGAATTTGTCAGGATTTTGTGTATGTCCAAAAAACTCAAAATATGCATTGGAAATGGTAAGTATTCTTGAGAATATCAAAAATGTGTAATGTAAAGATATCCCCTGATATGGACCCTTTTTGCTCAGTTCGTTGTGTTGATATCCCTGTAAGTGAGCATTTATCCTTTGCCAAGATAATCCATCCACCTGATAGGTGTGGCATATCAAGAAGCTGATTAAACAGCATGATCATTACACAGGTGCACCTTGTGCTGGGGACAATAAAAGGCCCCTCTAAAATGTGCAGTTTTGTCTGAAAAACACAATGCCACAGATGTTTTGAGGGAGTGTGCAATTGGCATGTTGACTGCAGGAATATCTCCCAGAGCTGTTGACAGATAATTGTATGTTAATTTCTCTACCACGAGCCACCTCCAATGTACTTTTTGAGAATTTGGAAGTACGTCCAACCAGCCTCACAACTGCAGACCACTTGTAACTATGCCAACCAGGATCTCCATATCCGGATTCTTGACGTGCAGGATCGTCTGACACCAGCCACCAATATGTGTTGGTTTCCACAACCAAAGAATTTCTGAACAAACTGTCAGAAACTGTCTCATGGAAGCTCATCTGCATGCTCGACGTCTTCACCAGGGTCTTGACCTGACTACAGTTTGGCGTCGTAAATGACTTCAGTAGGCAAATGCTCACCTTTGATGGCCACTGGCACGCTGGAGAAGTGTGCTCTTCATGGATGAATCCCAGTTTCAACTGTACCGGGCAGATGCCAAGGCAGCAGCTTCTCTTCCTGGGGCACATACATCACACATAAAACAAAAGATGAAACAGTACATCATATAACATTATTACACCACTACATATCTACAATACAACATATCTACAATACAACATACAATACAACACCACCATACAGCAATATTGCAATGTACGTGTGTGTAGAGTGTGTGTGTGTGAATGCATATGCATGTGTCAGAACCTATGTGTGTATCTCTTCACAGTCCCCGCTGTTCCATAAGGTGTATATCTTTTAATCTAAGGTGTATCATCTTTTTTGTATCCAGTTTTCTTAACGCATGGTTGATGTTCAGTGAAGAGTTTATAAGGCAGTTCAGCTTTAAGAAGTTTTCATGCTTTACAGATTGAGGATCCACGTCTTTGCATCCACTGCTACACATCTCCTGTTGAAACTTTTGCATCCAACAAAATAACTAAACAGTGTTGTCTTCTCTGTTATCTACTCTCAGCATAGTGCCATCCTCATTTACAGTCTGACCTTGTATTGTGTTATAGGTCAAAAAAAGCCATGGAAAGGAAGACATTAGCTACTCTATTACTTTTGCCTCGATATCAACCTGCAGACTTTCTCATGATTCCTCTTTTAACCAAAGGGAGAGACATTATGTAGGGCAATTCATTAGCATAGCTGGATTTTATCGTTTATTGAATCAAAGTCATTTTTAGTCATCGGCAGTTCCACAGGAGGCAATATTTCAGGTGGAAGTAATGTCACCTGCTATCAAAATCCCAGCTCCTCAAGAAACATTTATTCCCACGTCATCTACCCTCATAACTCAGGATGATGAAAAACACATTTAACTGCCTTGCTCATTTACTGTAGATCAGATCAATCAATTCTACAGATTAATTAGGTTGCTCCGGGAGCCAAAGGACCGCCATGGACTAGAACTATGCCGTTGCTATGGCTATTTATCAGATAGTTCCGCCCAAAATCCACAGGATAAATAATTATCTGTTGAATATTAATACACCTCTGTACTAAACCTATATTAATACACTTCTGTACTGTATATCCAGGCCCCTGTTACAGTACACCAACAGTGTTTGTTTACACTGGAGCATTGGGCATACACCATAAGCTATTTACCCAGCCCATCCTCACTCCATATCCCCTGTTTGGATACACTTCAATTCATCAGCATTTTAAACCATAATGTTTTGAAGAGAACATTTCCCATGCTGTGTTGTACAGTCAGTATACAGTACATTCAGGGCATTAATCCATTCATTAAAGAAGCACTTACAAATATATAGGAATTCTTAAAAGGGAAATTAGGTTATTTTATCTCACTCACTAAATCCTCTTAAGGAGGAGACTGAGAAAGGCAGATACCTAAGTCTAAGTGTGGATGAAACGAGAGCAGCTGGGGAGGAATTTGTCATGGGTGAGTCTGCAGATTCCCCCTGTGGCTGTGCACACAAACAGTAGACAAACACATACAATGTGGCAAAATTAATACATAAACTGTATTTTTAACAACTTCTCATTGGTCAAGTGAAGGAATTTCGACATCCTTAGTGTGAAGTGGTCCAGTAAATAGGATGCACATTTACTTCATGCAATCACTGATATTTCATCCGCAGGGAACAGTTTGCATGATTACCATGTGCTCAAAGGTTATTTAGCTTCAAGTACATGGCAGTACACAGAATAATTGACTTATGTAATGTCTTCTGTTTTATATTAGGAGTCCCCTGAGTCCAAAGTGGGTGCTTATAGAATTATCTTAATGTGAGTGCCATGCAGGGAAGGAAAGTAAATGTATGCAAAATATCTAATGCAGTGACTTGAACAGACACAGCTATTACTCACACATTTTCATATCAATTGCAGCGATGCCGCCGTGGTCTGTATGATGCTTGCCTGTTTTTATAACGCATTCTCTGTGGATGCATTTTTTTATTTATTTTTACTATAGTGTTCTATTTACAAGACATGTATATGGATATAGAAATCAAACCTCTACGTCATTGTACTATATTAGTTTGATGTTGATTACCAGTGTAGTAGTACGCTAACTTACCTAACCCATTTTACTTACTTAATATGGAATAAGTTTAAATGCCTATTTCACACATTTTCTCTCAGCAGGGTCTCTGAGGTCCCATAAGGGAATTTAAATTCAGAGTGGATGAGTTAATTGAAACCCATGGTGATGTCAAAATGTCAATCTCTGTTATATTCAACTAAAAATAAGAGGAGATTATTAAGGGTAGGTTAATATGGTGAACATTTCTTTCCATTTGTTTTCTTAATAACATTCATTCTGTAAAAGCCACCAACAATAATCCAACTGATATGTTCCTATGAAATTAAGTGTAAAAATTTAGTATGAGGTGATGATACAAATTACCAAAACTACTGGAGCAATTTGACAGTTTTAAACAGAGGTACAAAAAAAAAGATTTCCACACTAATCTTGTATCTGTGAGTATACACTCATGCTGATTGATAAAACGCGGGCCCCCTGCTCAAACGAAACTCAAGCTATCATGGAAAAAATGATCCGTAATATCCTCAAATGTGCCTGTTTATGCTTCAAACTGATTCTATTGCACACAAAAATCAACTATGCATATATTTGACTTGAATCCAGCTGGGAAGGTTGCCTCCTTCAAGAGCTTTTTGAAGTAAATGTTGCTCCGCGTCTTCCCCGTGTCGACTTCTAAGAGCCGCATTGGATAAAAGCAAGAGTATGATTGAGCAGGGAAATGTTTTCTTACGCAAGCCAACGATGGCCTTGGGTTGTTACTGTTCCCATCCACGCCTGCCCCTGGCATATCAATGCACAAAGGCACAAAGGTGTTGTTTTAACCTGAGGTTAAGGTGACGATGGTGATTGTGTGTGTTTAGCTTTAGCTCTGTGTTGTGTTGCTGCGTAATTCGAACGGTAGGAGAAAGCGAGATAGATGAAAGTATTAAGGTCAGATCCCTCCCCCTCTTCCATCTTCTTTTTCACACCAACCACCCACACCACTTCCTGGAGCTGTTCCCTGTGCAGGGAGAGGAGGAAGCTAGAAAGACGCAATGAAGGAAGCATTCAGTCAGTCATCATCGCTTAAGTTTAATGATGCCAACAAATAAGAGGATGTAGTTATCTATGCAGTATTTATATGATTATTGATCCACATTTTCTGTATCTAACATGTGTTAACCCCTTAGTGAATAACTGTATTTGATGTATAGGCCTCCCGAGTGGTGCAGCAGTCTAAGGCACTGCATCTCTGTGCTAGAGGTGACACTACAGACCCTGGTTCTATCCCGGGCTGTATCACAACCGGCCGTGATCGGGAGTCCCATAGGGCGGCGCACAATTGGCCCAGCGTCGTCCGGGTTAGGGGAGGGTTTGGCCGTGGTAGGCCATCATTGTAAATAAGAATTAGAATAAGAAGAGTTATTTACTGACTTGCCTAGTTAAATAAAGGTTCAACAAAAATAAATATAGGATTCTTCACAAAATCCACCTCTTAATATGGTCTGTGCTGTCAATTACATTAACATAGGTGTTAGTCCACTACTTAAAATGGTGCAGTTAAATTATGTCCAATATTTAAAGTACAACACTTCAAATTAGTCGGACCAAAGAAAGCAACAGTCCTCTTCACTGTGTTAAATACAATTTATGAAGATACTCTCAGCTTCATTAAAGAAGATCATTGGTTAAGTGAAATCGGGCATATTGAGTTACCCTCCTATCTCGGAGACGCAGGTCTTTACACCCTACCTTGTAGCATTTTTCTTTAGAAATGTTGGGCTTAGCTGACTAAGATCGTGACTGTCGGATAACACTGCCTTTACCAAAGCAGAGTCTGCTCTGCAGTTAATAAAAAATAGTCCAGGCTCCTTTACAGGTTGTATCTCGTCAAGAGAGTCTAGCGTTCTGGTGACAAGCAAATCAGACGTGTAAACATTTCATGGTAAAGTCTATCTGTTGTATTTTACACGTGACCAATATATTTTTGATTTGATTTGTGTGTATGATGTTTAATCAGGAGCCTGGAGGGGAATGTGAAGGCCACATGTGGCAGCGGATTAAAAATAGCAGCACTTTACCTCACTGTGAACTTGGAACTGTCTGTGCCCAGCCCCCTTGTAGAAGTGTGCACTTTCACACTTGCCTATTTGCATTACGTCAGATACATTAGAGCATGACCCTGAGTGTGATGGAGCATTCTGAAGGGAGGGCAGATTGGCAGCCATAACTATGGCAGAAAGGGGGGTCTGGGTGTGAGATGTTGTTTGCTCGTTTTACCTAGATTGATATGAATGTCTAACAGTGGAGGCTGCTGAGGGGAGGACGGCTCATAATAATGACTGGAACGGTGCAAATGGAATGGCATCAAACATGTGGAAACCAGGTGTTTGATACCATTCCACAAATTCCACTCCAGCCAATACCACAATCCCATCCTCCCCAATTAAGGTGCCACCAACCTCCTGTGATGTCTAAAGATCTAAGACTAGTCACCTGAGTTTTTAAAAAGGTACTGGGATAGGATTTCAAGGCCGTAATTGCAGATAATGTGAAGCCACACATTTAAAGCTAAACCCAACTAAAAAATAAAAAAAATGTGCTAAGTGAAAAGGACAGTACTCAGAATTCATTTTAAAAGGAGATAAGGTTTTGGCCTGCTCGTTTTAAATTACAAGATCCACTATGTAATTTCCAGGATGTCCTTGGAAATAAGATGAAAATAACACGAACCTGTTCTGTTTTAAAAATAGACTAAAATTGTATAAGTCATTCAGACATTCACATTCATCCAGCAGCCAAAATATGGGGGGGGGGAAATCTTGTGTTTTTTGTTTTGTATTGAGATAATAAAGTTAGAATGACTTGTTTTGAGTTGATCTTGCTTACCCAGAATATGCATTTAGATCATTTGTCTTGTTTTAAGATAAACTAGTCAGAATAAGTCTTTAGGTTAAAGGTCCAATAAAGACATTTTTATCTCAAATCATTTCTGGGTAGCAATTAAGTACCTTGCTATGCTTGTTTTCAATTAAAATTGTCAAAAATAAAATAAAATAATCTTTCTTATTGGTCTATTAACTAATTTACAGCATGGTGATATCAAAACTCCATCCCATTCAGCCAAAACTCCATCCCACCAAAACTGGCTGAAATGTCAGGTATTTTCAAACAGCTCTTACGCTGCCAGTGCAGATATTTTGTCTTGTTAAAATGTATTATTAAGATAAAATTGTAATGAATACTCAGGGAGAAAAAGGTGTAGATTCACGTGGCAGGTGTTTATTTCACATTCGCAGAAGGCAGGAGTCGTGGTCACAGGCAGGCAATGGTCATACACAGGTAGGCAAACAGGCAGGTCAATCAAAACCAGTTATAGGCCTTCAGTCCTAGTTCTCACAAACGAGCTAGGAAAAGGCTTAGTAGAGTCAAAATGAAAATACCTCATAAAGGCACAACCAGGATGAACTGAACTAAATAAGGAGCTGATGAGACCAGGTGAGTAACTAACACAGGTGAAATCAATGAACAAAAATGAAAGACAGGGCTACGTTCAGAACAACAATGAAACAGAACACAAGGTTGACTAAGAAAATAAATACAGAACCTTACAAAAATATCTTGAAATAATATCATTTATCTCACCCCACATGTATCAAGCCTTTTTTAGGTTAAAAGAAGTCAAGCGCACTGGGGGGGAATTCCGACCTGAGCTAAGCTGTGTAAACGGAACTTAATTCCCCTTTTCCTCTCTTTTTTTTCTGATAGAAATAAAAGCATTCCCCATGCACTGTAATTTATACATTTATAAGAGCTAGGTAAATGAGTAATATGTTTGGAGAAGGGGATTGTAAATACACATAGTAATTGTTTGAGATGATTTTTCCTTATGAGCCACCGTATTTAAAGAGATGGTTGAAGGTAAATGTACAGACAACCCTATTGAACGAAAACTCAACGAGAAAATCTGTTGGCCAGAAAATGGGAGGGTTTTTAGCAGTTGAATTAAATGTATTCAGTGCATGCAATGTACATACACCTGTAGAGCAAAATTCCGCACCTGCATTAGGTAAGTCTAAATACCAACTACTGAGAAGTACAAGGAAAAGGCGTGCGTAGGAAAGGCCTTATGATCATTTACTTTGGTAAGAGGTCGAGTCAATGCATTCTAATGGTAAGAGATATCTAAGTAAGATCACATTTCTTTGCAGGGTGATGTCTTGCTGCAACTTCAAACTACCCCAGATAATATACAATAATGCATATACTATAGGTTCATCTTTATGTCATTTCATAATAGTAATCATTTGAATATAACTCATAATCACACACTATCCACCACACTCAGTTTGACATTGTTCCACATGCAGTAAATGATGGATTATGACCCGGGCTGTGGTTTCAGCTGGAGATCAGGTAAGGTCAGTACAGTACAGTTTAACTTATCTTCTCCTTACATTTGTGTGTCCCTGAGTGTCTTCATGGGAACACTGAAAGAGGCTTAGCTCTATTAGACTGCATGGGGAGAATGCACAGTCACAGGGGAGGAGGCATGTAGTTTAACCCTTTTTGCCTAATGCATTGCCACATTGCTGCTGTGTGTGATTAATTAGCTTCAAGTGAATTTTCCGGGCAAACAATATGTCTTTGTTTCAAAATGTTGTCCTCCAGATTGCAATTTATGTCATAGACCGACCAACAATTTATCTCTTACCAATTTTTTCGTACGTTTATAATTTGTTACAGGGAAATCATAATTTCTCACACTATCATCATACACAAGGAACCTTGTTGGAGTTTACATTTAGCACTTATGATTTATATGTTTCCATTATCAAGCCAAATGTTTTTTGAAAATATCCTGCAGAAGTATTGTACTGGCAAATGATCAGCTTACCCAAGTGCAAAAGCTCTTCATGGATATCAGGCAAATGTAACACTAACTTTTACAATTAGGAAAGGGGGATACCTAGTCAGTTGTACAACTGAATGCCTTCAACTGAAATGTCTTTTGAATTTAACCCAACCTCTCTGAATTAGAGAGTTGCGGGGGGGGGCTGCCTTAATCAACATCCATGTCTTCGTCACCCGGGGAACAGTGGGTTAACTACCTTGCTCAGGGGCAGAACGACACATTTTTACCTTGTCAGCTCAGGGATTCGATCCAGCAACCGTTTGGTTATTGGCCCAACGCTCTAACCACTAGAATAATTGTTTGTGTTGACTCAGATTTATTGTTTGCTTTCAGTACTTTCCACTTATTTAAAGTGGCCATTGTTGTTCTAAAAACTCTTGTAGTGTATATTTTGGCAGTTGGTAGGAAGATGTGATAATGTTAGCCCACTCAACATTGAGCTGTTGCAGCCCTCCAAATCTTCCCAGTACATTCACAGAATGGACTAAGAGACCCAGGGGACTGCATGGTCTCCGCTGCATACTTAAACTCGCTAGAGTACCGCTCCTAAGTGTGAACATTATTTCAGACATAATGCTTGTCTTATTTCTCACAGAACTTAACACAACACAGGCCATGGAACCAACCACATTCCAACTGTGCGGGTGAATTCCGCTACCAACATACACCTTGTGTTACAACGTGACCGGTAGCAAATGTGGGAAGAGTGTGGCAGAAACGGCGCCTCAGATCCTTCTGTTTGCCTTCTCTAAGCATGTATAATACATGGCACTTATATACAATTTTAATAATGGCCTGTGCTTTTTGTGCTTCCAAGATTCTGGGAGTAATGTTACTCTGGGGCAGCTGGTCAGGATAGGGAATCCAAGGTCAAGCCATCTGTTCAATTCACAATGATTCTCTCATTTACACAAACTAAACAGACTCAGCATAAACACATTTTCATTCCCATTCTCCTTAAAATTAATATTTAGAGACAGAGAGAAACTACATTTCCATATCAGTTGTATTTTCCAGCCTTGACTGTAGTAAGAATGTTTATACAATTATGTAGCTTTAGCAGTGGTGGAAGGAGGTCCCCTACCACTAGCACCGGCTAGCTAAACTAATGCAGTTTTGTGGGATTGAGCTCTCGCTCCCCGAGGTATAAGACAGGTGTGCCAATTAAGAGGGCTTTCTGCCAGCCCGTTCCTCCAGTGTGATAATTACCAGCAGCTCTGTGGCTTTCAGCAGAGTATCGAACCCACCAAGTGGTGGGGGGGCCCTCCTCTCCCTGAGCAGAGCGACCTTATTAGGTCAGCGTTCTCTCCGGCCACACACACCACACTTAGTCCTCTTGTTACATAACTAAGATCAATGACAGATGCTAATTAAAATGGGTATTTTTATTCCCTGTTTCACAAACAGACCACTGGTGTCTTTTCTGCCTCCTGAGGTAAAATATCACCATGGTCATTTTTTTCCCGAGCTGTCAATAAGGTTGTCTGGCTCAGTGACTACAAACACTCTCATGTGTTTGATTCAATAACGAGAGTATAGGCCTATCTGCCACGGAGGGTTTCAAGTTTTTATTGTCACTTGCCAAAGTAGAGTGAAATGCCTTTCTTGCAAGCCTTTTCCCAACAATGTAGTAATCAATATCGCTAGTACTATTACAAAAAGTAAAGTAGAACAAAAACACACAAGAAATATAAATGAGAAGAACTTGAGAAAGTAAGTAAGCTACTGTATATACCAGGTCAGTGCCAATACCATAGTTCCAATGTGCAGGGATACTGGAGTGTTAGGAGTATATACAGTGCATTCGGAAAGTATTCAGACCCCTTGACTTTTTACACATTTTGTTACGTTACAGCCTTATTCTAAAATGGATGATTTTTTTTCTTATCATCAATACCCCATAAAAACAAAGCAAAAACTGTTTATTTTTAAATGTATGTAAATGTATTACAAATAAAAAAAACAGAAACACCTTATTTACATAAGTTTTCAGACCCTTTGCTATGAGACTTAATATTGAGCTCTTGATTGGAGTCCACCTGTAGTAAATTCAATTAATTGGACAGGATTTGAAAAGGCACACACCTGTCTATATAAGGTCCTACAGTTGACAGTGCACGTCAGAGCAAAAACCAAGACACCAAGACATGAGGTCGAAGGAATTGTCTGTAGAGCTCCAAGACAGGATTGTGTCGAGGTACAGATCTGGGGAAGGGTATCAAAACAGTTCTGCAGCATTGAAGGTCTCCAAGAACACAGTGGCCTGTATCATTCTTAAATGGAAGAAGTTTGGAACCACCAAGACTCTTCCTTGAGCTGGCTGCCCGGCCAAACTGAGCAATCGGGGGAGAAGGGCCTTGGTCAGGGAGGTTACCAAGACCCCGATGGCAGGGCAGCCAGAGTTCCTCTGTGGAGATGGGAGAACCTTCCAGAAGGACCATCTCTGTAGCACTGCACCAATCAGGCCTTTATGGTAAAGTGACCAGACGGAAGCCATTCCTCAGTAAAAGGCACATGACGGCCTGCTTGGAGTTTCCCAAAAAGCACTTAAAGCACTCTCAGACCATGATAAACAATATTCTCTGGTCTGATGAAACCAAGATTAAACTCTTTGGCCTGAATGCCAAGCTTCACGTCTGAAGGAAACCTGGCACCATCCCTACGGTGAAGCATGGTGGTGGCAGCATCATGCTGTGGGGATCATTTTTGCGGTAGGGACTGGGAGCCTAGTCAGGATCGAGGGTAAGATGAACGGAGCAAAGTACAAAGAGATCCTTGATGGAAACCTGCTCTCGAGTGCACAGGACCTCAGACTGGGGTGAAGGTTCACCTTCCAACAGGACAACGACCCTAAGCACACAGCCAAGACAACGCAAGAGTGGCTTTGGGACAAGTCTCCGATTGTCCTTGAGTGACCCAGCCAGAGCCCGGACTTGAACCTGGCTAAACATCTCTGGAGAGACCTGGAAATAGCTGTGCTCCTCATCCAACCTGACATAGCTTGAGAGGATCTGCAGAGAAGAGTGGGAGAAACTCCCCAAATATACATGTGCCAAGCTTGTAGCGTCATACCCAAGAAGACTTGAGGCTATAATCACTGCTAAAGTTGCTTCAACAAAGTACTGAGTAAAGGGTCTGATTACTTATATATTTTATTTATTACATTTGCAAAATTTCTATTTTGCTTTGTATGTAGATTGTGGGGGAAACTATTTAATCAATATTAGAATAAGGCTGTAACGTAACAAAATGTGGAAAAAGTAAAGGGGTCTGAATACTTTCCAAGTGCGCTCTAGGTAGTGTGACTAGGCATATATGATAAACAGTGTAGCAGCATGAATGTGTGTGTTTGTTATGTGAGCAAATGAAGTGTGTGTGTGTGTTTTTGTTTTAATTTCCTTGTGGGTACCAGAGGTTCTCACAATGATAGTAAAACAAGGACAATTCAGACGAGTGGGGACTTTTGCCTGTCCCCACATTTTGCCTGTCCCCGCAAGGAAAAATGCTATTTTAGGCTTAGGGGTTAGGTTTACAATTAGCGTTAGGGTTACAATTAAGGTTGGGATTAGGGTTATGGGTTATGGTTAGGTTAGGGTTAGGAGTTAGGGTTAGATTTAGGGTTAGGGTTAAGTTTAATGTTGTGGCTACTGTAGGTGTGCTTGTGTGTGTGTGTGTGTGTGTGTGTGTGTGTGTGTGTGTGTGTGTGTGTGTGTGTGTGTGTGTGTGTGTGTGTGTGTGTGTGTGTGTGTGTGTGTGTGTGTGTGTGTGTGTGTGTGTGTGTGTGTGTGTGTGTGTGTGTGTGTGTGTGTGTGTGTGTGTTGGAGTGTCGGAGTGAGTGTGTGTGAGTGAGTGTGTAGAGTACTGTGAGTGTGTCAGTGCAAAAATACAAATAAAATAGAAGGGTCAATACAGGTAGTCTGTGTAGCCATTTTGTTTGCTATTTAGCAGTCTTATGGCTTGGGGATAGAAGCTGTTCAGGAGCCTGTTGGTGTGGGACTTGTAGCTCCAGTACCACTTGCAGAGAGAACAGTCTGTGGCTGGGTTCTTCCTTTCACAATGCCTGAGATAGACGTCCTGGTTGCCAGGGAGCTCGGCCCCAGTGATGTACTGGGCTGTCTGTACCACCCTCTGTAGCGCCATGCGATCGAGGGTGGTGCAGTTGCCACACCAAGCAGGAATGCGGCCAGGCAAGATGTTCTCAATGGTGCAGCTGTAGAACTTTTTGAGGATTTGAGGGCAACCCGTCTTCGATGTGGATGGGGGCATGCTCTCCCCCCCTGGTAGGGAGGTAGGAAGGCATTGTTGGGCAGATCACGGCTGGGTCTTCCTTTATAATCCGTAATGGACTGTAGCCCCTGCCAATTGCGTCGGGCCAGTGTAATAAGATTCCAGCATGTTTGATGGCTCTGCGGAAATCATAGCGGGACTTCTTGTACTTGTTTGTGTCCTCAGCCGTAGCCTCGGTGTTGGCTGCAATAGCCCTGTGTGCGGTAGCCCTGTCCTTTAAGTTTAGCGTCAACCTCAGTGTTAATCCAGGGCTTTTAATTGGAAAAGCAGCGAACCTTCACTGTTGCGACAACGTTGGCAATGCACTTCCTAATGGTTAGCTCGTCGATGCTATTGGTGGAGTCCCGGAATATATTCTAGTCAGCGCTAGCAAAGCAGTCCTGTAGCATGGCCGCCGATTCGGAGGACCATTTCTCTACAGAGCATGTAGAGTTTGTTTGAGTTTCTGCTTGTAGACAGGAAGCAGGAGTATGGTCATGATCTGATTTGCAGAAAGGGTGGACGAGGGAGGGCCTTGTATGCTTGCTTGTGGGTAGAGTAGCAGTGGTCTAGAACTTTTTCTCCCCTAGTGGCTAAGGAGACGTGTTGATGGAAGGCATCACGTGTCTTAATGGCACAGAATTCAAATCCCCGGCAACAAGAAAAGCAGCCTCCGGGTGCATGGTTTTGCTTGTTTATAGCCTCGTACAATTTGTTAAGTGCCAACTTGTGGTTTTTCTTGTCCTGGGGTGTAATATATACAGCAGTCACGATAACAGCTGAAAACTCTCTCAGGATGTTAAGGGTCGGCATTTGACCATCAGGTATTCCAAAATGGGTGAACCGATCGAGACTTCTACTGCGCTAGAGTCAGGACACCATTTGCTGTTGATGAAGAGGCATACCCCCCCTCTCTCAATTTCCCTGAATCTAATGTCCTGTCAGCTCTGTGAATGGAGTATCCATTGGGTTGGATAGCCATGGGGGGTATCTTGTTTGAAAGTCATGTTTCAGAGAAGCCGAGAATATTGCAGTTACGAGGGTCCCGTTGATAACAAATCCGCGACCAGAGGTCATCCATCTTCAAATCAAATCAAATGTTATTGGTCACATACACATGGTTAGCAAATGTTAATGCGAGTGCAGCGAAATGCTTGTGCTTCTAGTTCTGACAATGCAGTAATATCTAACAAGTACTAACAGCAAATTCACAACAGCTACCGTATACACACAAATGTGAAGGGATGAATAAGAATATGTACATACAAATATATGGATGAGCGATGGCCGTGCGGCATAGGCAAGATGCAGTAGACGGTATAGAATACAGTATATACATATGAGGATATGTAAACATTATTAAAGTGCCGTTATTTAAAGTGACTAGTGATACCTTTAGTAAGTCCATTTATTAAAGTGGCCAAAGATTTGAGTCTGTATGTTAGCAGCAGCCTCTCTATGTTAGTGATGGCTGTTTAACAGTCTGATGGCCTTGAGATAGAAGCTGTTTTTCAGTCTCTCGGTCACAGCTTTGATGCACCTGTACTGACCTTGCCTTCTGGATGGTAGCGGGGTGAACAGGCAGTGGCTCGGGGGGTTGTTGTCCTTGATGATCTTTTTGGCCTTCCTGTGACATCGGGTGTTGTAGGTGTCCTGGAGGGCAGGTAGTTTGCTCCCGGTGATGCGTTGTGCAGACCGCACTACCCTCTGGAGAGCATTGCAGTTGAGGGCGGTGCAGTTATTATCAAGTGAATGCACATTGGCTAATAGAATAGAGGGAAGAGGTGGCCGGTTTTCCTTTTGCCTTAATCTCGGCAGGACCCCCCTCTCCTAACTATTTTTACCGGCTTTTCCTCTTTGGTAGCCCGAAATTTGGGTTGGAATTACACAAAGAACCCAGGGCAGCTGAGTCGAAGTTGAAGCCGGAATTGAGGTTAGTAACTGCTGATCCGATTTTCTAAAGTTCTTGTTGATCATAAGAAATGATAGCGGATACATTTAGTGCAAAAAAAACTAAAGATCAACACAGAATCACAAAATAGCAAAGTTGGGTCAGAGCCGTACGGTGCCATCAAGTCATGTTGTCCCTTTGATTCCTTTACATTACAAAGAGGCCTATCATACTAAATAAAAACAGCCTTACAAGACCAAGGGTAAATGTTTAAAAATGTAATGCAATAACAGCTGGCATGAAAGTATGCAGAATTAAAGACTACTGAAAGATTTAACAAGTTTGAACTTAAAGGTAGACTCAGCGATATGACGTAGAAACAGCATAGAAAGTAAACAGCATAGTGGGTCAATTTCCGCAACAATTAAGAGCATTGAAGTACAAGGCTCAAATTCTCTGCTGTTGTGGTTCCGTGGCTCCCACGCTGTAAGAATGTGAAGCGAACCCGTGCACATGCACAGATACTGTGTGTGACTGTGTTAGAGCGAAGTCTTGCATTTCACTCATCTCAATATCTGCGGTGCTGCTTGTGGCTATGTGATTTCGCTAGGTCTGCCATTAATGTCACAAGACCAAAACATTACGTAAAAACTTAAAGAGAGGAAGTAGATTTCCAAAACCGTTAGTTTCAGAGTGGCTGAGCTGAGAAGCAAGGCTAAGGAGTGGATAAAGCCAGTCAGCCCATCAGCAGAGGAGCCCCACTGGGCACAGATATAAAATTCAACATCTATTCCACATTTGTTCAATGTAATTTAATTTAAATGGCATGGGAACAATGTTGATTCAACCAATATGTGCCCTGTGAGGCCATTCTAGCCCAGTCACTCGCAGCATATATCAGTGGTGCTGTCATCAGGACGTGGAGTCATTGTATGCTAGGAAAATACATCTAAATGCCAAAGGAAATAAGTTTGATTACACACTCGCAGAGGGCACATATTGGTGTTCAAATGACACCATCTAGCGCTCCTCTCAGAGACTTTCCAATCCCCAAATTGTCATCCAGTCCACCTCATTAAATCTAGTCTTTTTCCCCCTCTTTAAAGGTCACACAAAATCTATGGGAATGGAAATAAACTAGGTTTGAACCCAGCTCTGTTTACTGAAATTACAGCTATGGCTTTTACTGTCACTCCAGCAAATCAGCAGCTTTATTTCAAAGGGACGTGCTCATGAAATAATGTACTATATTTGCATATTCATTAATTTATTAGTTCATATAGAGTGTAATTGACTTTTCCCCCTCTTTCCTCCCTTATTCCCAAATTATCTGCTGTTGTGGTTCTCGGCTTCAATACAAATCCACTATAGGACAGTGGGGATGGACAGAGAGAGAGTGCTAGAGACGTCTACAAGATGTCATTGTGGTGAAATCACCTGAAAAGGCGCTTGCCGGTGTATGAAGTTGGGCAGAGAGAGGCAAAAACCAATCAAAGCAGGTCCATCTGATCTTATCGCTGTCTGGGAGAAAAGCTATGACATCGCTGCTGGTACTAACTCACCTTTCCCATCCTGGACAAGAGCGTGTCGGAGGGAGCGGGAGAAGAGGTAGTGTGGGTGGTGAGAAGAGAGTGGGATGGATGGAATGGGGATGGAGGGATGGGGAGGACAGGGACCAGTGGTGGGGGCAATGTAATCATATTCCAATTGGAAGTCAGTCAGCTGGAACAACTGAGCCCCACACCAAGAATGGATTTTACATGCGGACTATTACGGCCCAGCCTATTTACTCCAAACTGCCTGGAAATGGCTGGCATTATATGGAGCAGCCAACAGTGAATGTATTCCCAGCAGGTCGATGCCACTGGCTTATCTTTGTTTTTCTGAAAAATGTCTCTGCTTGCTCCCCACTAGCCTGAACCCCATTTGTCCCCTGACCATATTCACTGAGGATTCATCTTCACTCACACAGGAGAGTAGTAGTGTGATGGTGGTGCACCTGAGAAGTGCCATGGGCTCCGCTATGGTTGAGGAATTTGAGAGATGGGCTGGGACAGCTTATTCAATTCACTGCTCACTGCTTTTTCACCTCTTACGCTCCATTTTGCTCTGTTAGGAAAGTGAATTGTTACAAGGGGTGGCGAGCAAATCATGAGCCAAAAATAGAGGAGAATATGGAACCGTAATGCACACCAATATTTTCCATCTGTTCGCGGTCTTGGTGGCACCTTTAAGGGGTGTGAAATCATTAATTAGTCTTTCCATCTGTAATAACTTTGGGAGAGAGGGGAAATGCAAGATAAATCCCAACTTCTCCAGAATCAATATGGTGGATAATTGATACAAATCATATCGAGCCAGATATTGAATTTATATTATCATGTAATCAACTATAAGAAGGGTATGTTGAGGCTACGGTCAACATAACCATAATGCAATTTATACATGTCTGAATTGTGATAAAGTGCCTTTGGTGAAAAACACACTGTAACATAAACACAAAACATTTATTAAACAATGAAGAAATGTTTGATTGCACTGGTAGATGCTCATCAGATCATAATCATCTACATAAAAAGGCATTTCACAAAATACATTATACAAGTATCTTAAATGACATTTATTTGGGAAATGTGTTTACCACTTGAAATTGAGGGTGGAATGGATACATCTGTAAATAGAAACATCACAAAGGCAATTTCACAAAGTGATACAGATAAGGACAAATCATGAGCTATAATATACTGCTCAAAAAATAAATGTTCCAAATTGAATATTAAAGCAGAGATAATCCTGAGGGATGTTGTATGTCCCAGGCGATAGTTGATGCTGACAGGCCTGTTTCACACTGGTCTGAACGGGTGTGTAATGTATACCTCTTTGGCAGTTCTAAGACTAGACACTTCTCCCTCTGCTTTACCTTTCCTTTTCTTCGCCAGTAGATCTATAGTTCCTTGGGGAGCGTTGTGCTTTTGTTGTCAGCAAAATGGTGCAGTGTGTTCTTAGTTGTGATGGGAGAAATGTGTTGCATGTCAAGTCAACTTCTTAGAAGTAAGGAAGACTCCTCTGTGCCCCCCCTGTTGGCCTTCTATGGCTTATTGTACAGTACATTACACTGGCTGAACTGTAAGTTCACTTTCCCTTTACTTATTAAGAGACTTCGGTACTGTAGATGCTGGTGTGGCCATTTTCCACACTTTCTTCCCCATTCATTCTCCCGCAGCCCAGAATGACATTGAAGCAAAGTTAGTCATTACTGGAGGAATTGGAAATCTTCATCGCTCCTCTAGATCTGACACTGGTGCTACTGGTGTGATGTGGTGACTCATGGCTTCTGACTGTGAGAGATAATAATGTCTGCCAGTCCATAGAGTGTAAATTACCTATCCCTTATAGATGAGTCAGTGTTGGGTCCTTTTGATTAGACGCTACATCCCAAATGGCACCCTATTCACTACACAGTGGACGACTATTACATTTCCAAGATGGCGTAGCAGTCGGACATGTGTTTGTCTTGTCCCGTGTAAATAGTAGTTATCGTATATATTTCGTATATATTTTAATCTCACTTTCCATCTACGAACTGAATATACTTTCCTGCAACCCACCTCACCCAATGTGGTATGGATCTGCTATTTTTATACTTTAGAATCAGAACCCCCATCAGAAGCTAGCCAGCTACGAGCAAATAGTCAGTTAGCCACTGCTAGCGGTCTTCACCATTAACTCGGACACCAGCCAGCTCCAGCTCGGTCAATACCTGCCAGTTTGCACAGTGCGATATCAACCCAGAGCATATCGAACTGCTTTTTCTCTACCACATCAACGGATTCCTGCCGCAAGCCCTGGACCATTACACCGGATCATCGCAGCTAGCTAGCTGCAATCGAGTGGCTACTGCTGGCTAACGCCTCTGTCCCAAAGCAAGCACCAGTTAGCCTTGAGCTAGCATAGAGCTTGGCCCATCTCCCGGCTAGCCTGAAGAGGTCTACCAGCTTATTCTTGGGCTACAATATCTCTTTTGCCAATTGGCCTGGACCCTTTCTTGCTGACACGGAGCCCCGCCGATCCATCCCGACTGGTCTGCCGATGTAATCATCCGAGGTGATTTCAACAGGCCCGCTAGCTTTCTGAATCGCCGTGTCTCCAGCTCGCCTAGTGTAGTAGCAAGTACCGAACGGCTCCCTGACTCACCTATTGCGGCTCATTGGACCCTTTGATCACACATGCTTCTCCCTAAAGTCAATATGCCTTGTCTACTTATGTTTTGGTTAGTTATTACTGTCTTACTTCACTGTAGAGCCCCTAGCCCTGCCCAACATGCTTTAGATAGCTCTTTTGTCCCACCCCCCACACATGTGGTGATCTCACCTAGCTTAACTGGTGCATCTAGAGACAAAACCTCTCTCATCATCACTCAATGCCTAGGTTTATCTCCACTGTACTCACATCCTACCATACCCTTGTCTGTACATTATGCCCTGAATCTATTCTTCCACACCCAGACATCTGCTCCTTTTACTCTCTGTTCCGAATGCACCAGTTCTTATAGCCTTTAGCCGTACCCTTATCCTACTCCTCCTCTGTTCTGCTGGTGATGTAGAGGTTAACTCAGGCCCTGCAGCCCCCAACACCACACCTATTCCCCAGCCACTCTCATTTGTTGACTTCTGTAACCGTGAAAGCCTTGGTTTCATGCATGTTAACATCAGAAGCCTCCTCCCTAAGTTTGTGTTATTCACTGCTTTAGCACACTCTGCCAACCCTGATGTCCTAGCCATGTCTGAATCCTGGTTTAGGAAGGCCACCAAAAAATCAGAAATTTCCATCCCCAACTGCAACATTTCCAACAAGATAGAACTGCCAAAGGGGTTGGCGTTGCAATCTACTGCAGAGAGTCTGCAGATTCCTACAATATAAACAGTCATTTAGGAAAGCTAACACTAGCTTTTTCAAACAGACATTTGCACCCTGTAGCACTAATTCCAAAAAGTTTTGGGACACTGTAATGTCTATGGAGAATAAGAGCACCTCCTCCCAGCTGCCCACTGCACTGAGGCTAGGAAACACTGTCACCACCGATAAAGCTACGATAATCGATGATCATTTCAATAAGCATTTTTCTACGGCTGGCCATGCTTTCCACCTGGCTACTCCTACCCCGGCCAACAGCTCTGCACCCCCCGCAGCAACTTGCCCAAGTCCCCCCCCTCCTTCTCCTTCACCCAAATCCAGACAGTTGATGTTCTGAAAGAGCTGCAAAATCTGGATCGCTACGAATCAGCTGGGCTAGACAATCTGGACCCTCTCTTTCTAAAATTACCCACGGAAATTGTTGCAACCCCTATTACTAGCCTATTCAACCTCTTTTTCACATCATCTAAGATCCCCAACGATTGGAAAGCTGCTGCAGTCATCCCCCTCTTCCAAGGGAGAGACACTCTAGACCCAAACTGTTACAGACCTATATCCATCCTGGCCTGCCTTTCTACAATTTTCAAAAGCCAAGTTACAAACAGATCACCGACCATTTTGAATCCTATCGTACCTTCTCCACTATGCAATCTGGTTTCCGAGCTGGTCATGGGTGCACTTCAGCCACGCTCAAGGTCCTAAATGATATCATAACCGCCATCGATAAAATACAGTACTGTGCAGCCGTCTTCATCGACCTGGCCAAGGCTTTCGACTCGGTCAATCACCGTATTCTTATCGGCGGACTCAATAGACTTGGTTTCTCAAATGACTGCCTCGCCTGGTTCACCAACTTCTTCTCAGATAGAGTTCAGTGTGTCAAATCGAAGGGCCTGTTGTCCGGACCTCTGGAAGTCTCTATGGGGGTGCCACAGGGTTCAATTCTGCGACTTACTCTTTTCTCTGTATATATCAATGATGTCACTCTTGCTGCTCGTGATTCTCTGATCCACCTCTACGCAGACGACACCATTCTGTATACATCTTGCCATTCTTTGGACACTAATTTAACAATCCTCCAAACTAGCTTCAATGCCATACAACACTCCTTCCGTGGCCTCCAACTGCTTTTAAAGACTATTAAAACTAAATGCATGCTCTTCAACAGATTGTTGCCCGCATCCGCATCTGACTTAGAATATGTGGACAACTACAAATACCTAGGTGTCTGGTTTTACTGTAAACTCTCCTTCCAGGCTCACATTAAGCATCTCCAATCCAAAATTAAATCTAGAATCGGTTTCCTATTTCGCAACAAAGCCTCCTTCACTCATGCTGCCAAACATACCCTTGTAAAACTGACTATCCTACCGATCCTTGACTTCGGCGACGTCTTTTACAAAATAGCCTCCAACACTCTACTCAGCAAACTGGATGCAGTCTATCACAGTGCCAACCGTTTTGTCCCCAAAGCCTCATATCCTACCCACCACTGCGACCTGTATGCTCTCGTTTGCTGGCCCTCACTACATATTCGTTGCCAAACCCACTGGCTCCATGTCATCTATAAGTATTTGCTAGGTAAAGCCCCGCCTTATCTCAGCTCACTGGTCACCATAGCAACACCCACCCGTAGCACGCACTCCAGCAGGTATATTTCATTGGTCATCCCCAAAGCCAACACCTCCTTTGGCCACCTTTCCTTCCAGTTCTCTGCTGCCAATGACTGGAACAAATTGCAAAAATCCCTGAAGCTGGAGACTTTTTTCTCCCTCTCTAACTTTAAGCATCAGCTGTCAGAGCAGCTTACCAAACACTGTACCTGTACACAGCCCATCTGTAAATAATTATCTTTTTGCTCTTTTGCACCCCAGTATCTGTACTTGCATATCATCATCTGCACATCTATCACTCCAGTGTTAGTGCTAAATTGTAATTATTTCACCTCTATGGCCTATTTATTCCCTTAAATCCCGAATCTTACTACATTTTCATACATAGATTTTCTATTGTGTTATTGACTGTAAGTTTGTTTATCCCATGTGTAACTCTGAGTTGATGTTTTTGTCGCACTGCTTTGCTTTATCTTGGCCAGGTCACAGTTGTAAATGAGAACTTGTTCTCAACTGGCCTACCTGGTTAAATAAAGGTGTGGGAAAATAATGAATTATTGACCCAAACTGGATTCAGGGGTAGACGTAAACATGGTAAAAGTAAATCTGGTACACTCCAATTAGTAGGATATGTTACGTTTCGTATGGTATGTATTCATTTGTGGATGTCCATCATCCATTTTGTATTATATCTTACGAATTACAATTCGTATGATATGTTATGAATTCGAATTTGTTGTGCTACCGTTAGCTATGTGGCTAACGTTAACTAGGCTAGGGGTTAGGGTTAGGGTGTTGAACCTGACCTGACCTTTGAACTATAGTTGTCTCTCTTGAACAATGGTACTGCCCTTAACTGTACCTTACCGAAGGATTTAAGTGGGAGAAGCATCTTATATTCAATTCTTTGTCTCTATCATGTAGGACTTGTGATCGAAAGGGAAAAACTGATTCCAAGCTCAAAGTTTGAAGTTGTTGTTGTTCCTGACAGTTAATCCTAGTAAAGATTCCCTGTCTTAGGTCAGTTAGGATCACCACTTTATTTTAAGAATGTGAAATGTCAGAATAATCGTAGAGAGAATGATTTATTTCAGCTTTTATTTATTTCATCACATTCCCAGTGGGTCAGAAGTTTACATGTGAAATGTCAGAATAATAGTAGAGAGAATGATTGATTTCAGCTTTTATTTCTTTCATCACATTCCCAGTTGGTCAGAAGTTTACATACACTCAATTTGAATTTGGTAGCATTGCCTTTAAATTGTTTAACTTGGGTCAAACGTTTCAGGTAGCCTTCCACAAGCTTCCCACAATAAGATGGGTGAATTTTGTCCCATTCCTCCTGACAGAGCTGGTGTAACTGAGTCAGGTTTGTAGGCCTCCTTGCTCGCACACAATTTTTCAGTTCTGCCCACAAATTTTCTATTGGATTGAGGTCAGGGCTTTGTGATGGCCACTCCAATACCTTGACTTTGTTAAAACCTCTTGATCCTACTTGAGACGCAGACGTCCCAACTAGAGCTCTGGAAATGCAAATGCGCTACGCTAAACGCTAATAGTATTAGTTAAAACGCAAATGTTCATTAAAATACACATGCTTGGTATTGAATTAAAGCTACACTCGTTGTGAATCCAGGCACCAAGTCAGATTTTTAAAAGGCTTTTCGGCGAAAGCATGAGAAGCTATTTTCTGATAGCATGTAACACCCCAAAAGACCCGTAGGGGATGTAAACAAAAGAATTAGCATAGTCGGCGCTACACAAACCGCACAATAAAATATAAAACATTCATTACCTTTGACCATCTTCTTTGTTGGCACTCCTTGATGTCCCATAATCAATACTGGGTCTTTTTTTCGATTAAATCGGTCCATATATAGCCTAGATATCGATCTATGAAAACTGTGTGATAAACGGAAAAAAAATAGCGTTTCATAACGTAACGTCATTTTTTAAAAGTTAAAAAGTCGACGATAAACTTTCACAAAACACTTCGAAATACCTTTCTAATGCAACTTTAGGTATTAGTACACGTTAATAAGCTATAAAAATCATCAGGAGGCGATGTAAATTCGATAGCTGGTCATCTGGAAAAAATGTCCGGAAAAACACCGAGCCAATGCATCAAGTTGGTGGTCGGAGGGAATCGGTTCCCTTTGGTCGGATCTACCAAGAATCAAATCAGAATCAAATGAAAGACTCTATACATCCTGTGGAAGCTGTAGGTACTGCAACCTCGGCCTCATTTAATACGGTTCACCTTTAACAATGGGTTGAAGTGGCGCATGGATATTTTTTTCCATCTCCAGTGATCAGATTTTCCTGCGCTTTTCGATGAAACAGACGTTCTGTTATAGTCACAGCCGTGATTTAACCAGTTTTAGAAACGTTAGAGTGTTTTCTATACACACATACTCATCGTATGCATATACTATATTCCTGGCATGAGTAGCAGGACGCCAAAATGTTGCGCGATTTTTAACAGAATGTTCGAAAAAGTAGGGGGTCGGCTTAAGAGGATTTATTAACCTTAAGCTATTTTGCCACAACTTTGGAAGTATGCTTGGGGTCATTGTCCATTTGGAAGACCCATTTGCGACCAAGCTTTAACTTCCTGACTGATGTCTTGAGATGTTGCTTCAATATATCTGCATAATTTTCCATCCTCATGAAGCCATCTATTTTGTGAAGTGCACCAGTCCCTCCTGCAGCAAAGTACCCCCACAACGTGATACTGCCACCCCTGTGCTTTACAGTTGGGATGGTGTTCTTCGGCTTACAAGCCTCCCCCTTTTTCCTCCAAACATAACGATGGTCTTTATGGCCAAACAGTTATATTTTAGTTTCATCAGACCATAGGACATTTCTCCAGAAAGTACGATCTTTGTCCCCATGTGCAGTTGCAAACCATAGTCTGGCTTTTTTATGGCGGTTTTGGAGCTTTGGTTTCTTCCTTGCTGAGTGGCCTTTGAGGTTATGTTGATATAGGACTCGTTTTACTGTGGATATAGATACTTTTGTGCCTGTTTCCTCCAGCATCTTCTCAAGGTCCTTTGCTGTTGTTCTGGGATTGATTTGCACTTTTCGCATCAAAGTACAAAGTTCATCTGTAGGATACACAATACATCTCCTTCCTGACCGGCATGACGGCTGGGTCCTCCCATGGTGTTTCTACTTGTGTACTATTGTTTGTACAGATTAATGTGGTACCTTCAGGCATTTGGAAATTGCTGCCAAGGATGAACCAGACTTGTGAAGGTCTACAATTTTTTTTTCTGAGGTCTTGGCTGATTTCTTTTGATTTTCCCATGATGTCACGCAAAGAGGCACTGACTTTGAAGGTAGGCCTTGAAATACATCCACAGGTACACCTCCGATAGGCTAATTTACACCATTTGAGTCAATCAGAAGCTTCTAAAGACATGACATAATTTTGGGGATTTTTCCAAGCTGTTTAAAGGCACAGTCAACTTAGTGTTTGTAAACCTCTGACCCACTGGAATTGTTATACAGTGAATTATAAGTGAAATAATCTGTCTGTAAACAATTGTTGGAAAAATGACTTGTGTCATGCACAAAGTAGATGTCCTAACCGACTTGCCAAAACTATAGTTTGTTAACAAGACATTTGAGGAGTGATTGAAAATGACATTTAATGACTCCAACCTAAGTGTATGTAAACTTCCGACTTCAACTGTATGTTAGTGACCAATACACACCAGCAATTAAATCATAGGTGGACAATGAGAGGGACATAACTTACCGTGATATCTAATTCATAATGCATGGACCATCAAGTTCTGGCCAATTTAAAGTTGAGCAGAAACCTATGCCCAGCCACACACAAACACCAGTATTCATTGGTTTTCTATTGCAATGCATAGAAAGTAAATATAGAGTAAAAGCATCAATATATTTTTTTAGCATACATAGTTAAGCTGCGATTGTACAACTTCTGGGTTAGTATTGGTAGACCGGCATATTGTGATATGTCCTGTATGTGGAGCATGCATTGTGTGTTTATTAATCTTTCAATATAGTAGAATTGAAGCAAAACAAAGAACCACTAAAAATACCACACACATTATTGAAAACTAAAAGGAAAAATTATTACATTTATTCATGTGGACCAATAGCGCTTGTGTGCGATGTGTAAAATATGTGAGTCAAGTGACCTTGGTTCAACATTAGATCAAGTTTTTTATGGCTGCCATACTGTCATTTTGGATTAAACCTTTTTGCATACAGATGTGGCATATGGGATGTTAATGAGATTTACTGTCCCATTTGGATCTGTAATATATACTAAATCATGACACTGGGCCCTTGTCAGTTAGTCGTGTGTCTGCTATGCTGGTCTAGTACTGGGAAGCAGCAACGGTGCCCCTTCTATTATGTCAGCTGAGCAAGAGTGGTCCCAGGAGGCTGAGGCAAATGTTGCTCAAGGAGAGTCAGACAGGTCGGCTGATACCAGCTCGTTGGACTTTAATTGGACTGGGGAAAGAGCATTATGTTTCTCTCTCCTCTCACCCTGGGAGTCCCCCCCACCTCCCCTCCTGCCTCGACACATCCTGCCTGCAGTAGACCAGCCTCCCACCCTCGGTATGACACCACTTGTGATAGAGAACCGTCTGTTGGTAATTCTTATCATGGCTATGGACCAGGGCTACTATTCAGGAGGCTCTCTATCTCTATACATTATTTATCCTAAAAATCTTCTTCTCTCTTGCCTGATTGTGATGAGTACATGAACTCATGTAACAGTTGTCAGTGGAGATCTGGGGATAACAAAACATTGCATTGACGTTTTTCTGATTCTAATTCCTTTTAGATTTGGGCATTTGGGTATACAAATCCTTTCAAATGCGAGGAAGGGTAATCCGCAGAGTGTCTTCCGCTGTGATGTGGTGTGCTTTGTTTGGCAGCCCGTGAAAGGAAACGGAGGGAATCGCACTCGTCCTCCTGTGTAGAGGGAAACATTTCCTTTGAAATGTCTAAATGGAAGAGAAGACCTCCCTCAAGGCAAGACTTATTGAGATATAAATTCTATGTCACCTACGCTTTGAAATTCCATAGCTTCGATTTGCTGTGGAGGGAAAAAAGGAAATGGGAAAAGCCAATCAAATCTTTTTCCTTCAGAGGCCAGTTTACTATACTACCTGGACTAGTGATTCACCATCATCACAGTCAAAAGCACCAGAACAGAGCTCAGGATCTGCCAAGAGAATTGTTTACATAACATTGTCACATCAAAAACACTCTGATTCATATTATCTTTAGAATATATCAAAATGTCCCCTTTTCTCGTTCTCTCCCTGTAATATTCAAAACGCAGTCTGCCCCTAAATGCGTATTTCACCATAGAATAAATCATATCAGCGCTAATTTCTTTCTTCCCTAGTTTTATTTAGATGAGGCCTGTTGTATGTCAGACTGCATAAGATCATTTGTATGTCAGACAGACAGCATAACATAATGTGACATGACAACGGCAAGTTTCGATCTGTCACTGTACTATATTCACTTTCATCATACCTCTACTCTATCTATTGAAGTGGAAAACATGGCAGAGTATGGCAGACACACTTCCGGCGCCGACAGAGATGGCCGCCTCGCTTCGCGTTCCTAGGAAACTATGCAGTTTTTTGTTTTTTACGTGTTATTTCTTACACTAGTACCCCAGGTCATCTTAGGTTTCTTTACATACAGCCGACAAGAACTACTGAATATAAGATCAGCGTCAACTCACCATCAGTACGACCAAGAATATGTTTTTCGCGACGCGGATCCTGTGTTCTGCCTTACAACCAGTGTAACCGAGTGGATCACATGCAGCGACCAAAAAAAAAACGACTCAGAAAAAGAGGGAAACGAAGCGGTCTTCTGGTCAGACTCCGGAGACGGGCACATCGTGCACCACTCCCTAGCATTCTTCTTGCCAATGTCCAGTCTCTTGACAACAAGGTTGATGAAATCCGAGCAAGGGTAGCATTCCAGAGGGACATCAGAGACTGTAACGTTCTCTGCTTCACGGAAACATGGCTAACTGGAGAGACGCAATCCGAAGCGGTGCAGCCAGCGGGTTTCTCCACGCATCGCGCCGACAGAAACAAACATCTTTCTGGTAAGAAGAGGGGCGGGGGCGTATGTCTTATGGCCAACGTGACATGGTGTGATGAAAGAAACATACAGGAACTCAAATCCTTCTGTTCACCTGATTTAGAATTCCTCACAATCAAATGTAGACCGCATTATCTACCAAGAGAATTCTCTTCGATTATAATCACAGCCGTATATATCCCCCCAAGCAGACACATCGATGGCTCTGAACGAACTTTATTTAACTCTCTGCAAACTGGAAACGACTTATCCGGAGGCTGCATTCATTGTAGCTGGGGATTTTAACAAGGCTAATCTGAAAACAAGACTCCCTAAATTTTATCAGCATATCGATTGCGCAACCAGGGGTGGAAAGACCCTGGATCATTGTTACTCTAACTTCCGCGACGCATATAAGGCCCTGCCCCGCCCCCTTTCGGAAAAGCTGACCACGACTCCATTTTGTTGATCCCTGCCTACAGACAGAAACTAAAACAAGAAGCTCCCACGCTGAGGTCTGTCCAACGCTGGTCCGACCAAGCTGACTCCACACTCCAAGACTGCTTCCATCACGTGGACTGGGAGATGTTTCGTATTGCGTCAGACAACAACATTGACGAATACGCTTATACGGTGTGCGAGTTCATTAGAACGTGCGTTGAAGATGTCGTTCCCATAGCAACGATTAAAACATTCCCTAACCAGAAACCGTGGATTGATGGCAGCATTCGTGTGAAACTGAAGGCACGAACCACTGCTTTTAATCAGGGCAAGGTGTCTGGTAACATGGCTGAATACAAACAGTGCAGCTATTCCCTCCGCAAGGCTATCAAACAAGCTAAGCGCCAGTACAGAGACAAAGTAGAATCTCAATTCAACGGCTCAGACACAAGAGGTATGTGGCAGGGTCTACAGTCAATCACGGACTACAGGAAGAAACCCAGCCCAGTCACGGACCAGGATGTCTTGCTCCCAGGCAGACTAAATAACTTTTTTGCCCGCTTTGAGGACAATACAGTGCCACTGACACGGCCTGCAACGGAAACATGCGGTCTCTCCTTCACTGCAGCCGAAGTGAGTAAGACATTTAAACGTGTTAACCCTCGCAAGGCTGCAGGCCCAGACGGCATCCCCAGCCGCGCCCTCAGAGCATGCGCAGACCAGCTGGCCGGTGTGTTTACGGACATATTCAATCAATCCCTATACCAGTCTGCTGTTCCCACATGCTTCAAGAGGGCCACCATTGTTCCTGTTCCCAAGAAAGCTAAGGTAACTGAGCTAAACGACTACCGCCCGTAGCACTCACATCCGTCATCATGAAGTGCTTTGAGAGACTAGTCAAGGACCATATCACCTCCACCCTACCTGACACCCTTGACCCACTCCAATTTGCTTACCGCCCAAATAGGTCCACAGACGATGCAATCTCAACCACACTGCACACTGCCCTAACCCATCTGGACAAGAGGAATACCTATGTGAGAATGCTGTTCATCGACTACAGCTCGGCATTCAACACCATAGTACCCTCCAAGCTCGTCATCAAGCTCGAGACCCTGGGGCTCGACCCCGCCCTGTGCAACTGGGTTCTGGACTTCCTGACGGGCCGCCCCCAGGTGGTGAGGGTAGGCAACAACATCTCCTCCCCGCTGATCCTCAACACTGGGGCCCCACAAGGGTGCGTTCTGAGCCCTCTCCTGTACTCCCTGTTCACCCACGACTGCGTGGCCATGCACGCCTCCAACTCAATCATCAAGTTTGCGGACGACACAACAGTGGTAGGCTTGATTACCAACAACGACGAGACGGCCTACAGGGAGGAGGTGAGGGCCCTCGGAGTGTGGTGTCAGGAAAATAACCTCACACTCAACGTCAACAAAACTAAGGAGATGATTGTGGACTTCAGGAAACAGCAGAGGGAACACCCCCCATCCACATCGATGGAACAGTAGTGGAGAGGGTAGCAAGTTTTAAGTTCCTCGGCATACACATCACAGACAAACTGAATTGGTCCACTCACACAGACAGCATCGTGAGGAAGGCGCAGCAGCGCCTCTTCAACCTCAGGAGGCTGAAGAAATTCGGCTTGTCACCAAAAGCACTCACAAACTTCTACAGATGCACAATCGAGAGCATCCTGGCGGGCTGTATCACCGCCTGGTATGGCAACTGCACCGCCCTCAACCGTAAGGCTCTCCAGAGGGTAGTGAGGTCTGCACAACGCATCACCGGGGGCAAACTACCTGCCCTCCAGGACACCTACACCACCCGATGCTACAGGAAGGCCATAAAGATCATCAAGGACATCAACCACCCGAGCCACTGCCTGTTCACCCCGCTGCCATCCAGAAGGCGAGGTCAGTACAGGTGCATCAAAGCTGGGACCGAGAGACTGAAAAACAGCTTCTATCTCAAGGCCATCAGACTGTTAAACAGCCACCACTAACATTGAGTGGCTACTGCCAACACACTGTCAATGACACTGACTCTACTCCAGCCACTTTAATCATGGGAATCGATGGGAAATGATGTAAATATATCACTAGCCACTTTAAACAATGCTACCTTATATAATGTTACTTACCCTACATTGTTCATCTCATATGCATACGTTGATACTGTACTCTATATCATCGACTGCATCCTTATGTAATACATGTATCACTAGCCACTTTAACTATGCCACTTGGTTTACATACTTATCTCATATGTATATACTGTACTCGATATCATCTACTGTATCTTGCCTATGCTGCTCTGTACCATCACTCATTCATATATCCTTATGTACATATTCTTTATCCCCTTACACTGTGTATGACAGTAGTTTTTTTTGGAATTGTTAGTTAGATTACTTGCTCGTTATTACTGCATTGTCGGAACTAGAAGCACAAGCATTTCGCTACACTCGCATTAACATCTGCTAACCATGTGTATGTGACAAATAAAATTTGATTTGATTTGATTTGATCTCTCATACAGAGTAGTAGCGGTCTTCACGGATCCAACAGCAATTCCAAGATCTGACCTGGGACCCAAGCGGGTCCAGGTCATATAAATTCTTACTTCTGTCTCGGATCTGGATCGGGTCTGATATAATTGTCACCGGTCTTGGGTATGTGCAATAAAAATGTATTTACAGACGGGACCTGATTGGACCTGTCCTCTGTTAATTCAGTGTTTGTGTGATGCGAACTGCGCAAGCTTGTTATCTGTTGCAACTCAATAAAACATGTAGCTTATGTCCAGCTGAAACTGTGAAGATAGAGTCCTTTTTCATTGAAGTAAAAAGTTAGAGGAGAAAGAGTATAGTGAAAAGAAGCCGACAAGGGTAATGTCCTCGGGGACACGTTTGAATATGGTAGTATACAAAAATTAGAAGAGAATTTGGCGTGGCTATTCAGGTTTGATGCAATTTTCTACCTTTCATTTATTTATTTTTCGAATTTATCATCATTATCATTATTATTATTATTGTAAATCATTATTATTATTGTAGGCCTATTTAATAATCTAAACCAGTTAAATAACCTATGCAAATAGTATTTTGTTTCATTTTGGTGAGACATTTTCGTTGGCTAAATTACATTCTAACTGTCTTTTAAATGTTGTACTCTGTATTTAGTTTAAGATTAAAAGTAGACCTTTTGTCAAATAAATAGCATTAGCCTATTGCTGTCATTTCTTGGTAATAGCTGCAATATAGGCCTAGCCTGTTCAAAACCTTTTTGAAGATTTTATTCTGTTGAGCCATTTTTGTTGGCCAAATTAAGTTCCAGCTGTAATGTGTTTGCCGCAATTTGATATAATTACTGGTGGGCCTACTATCCCACTCACACTCAAACCAGATCTAAGCTTGTCTCCCTTATTATTTCTTTAAAAAAATATGAATATCATTCAGTGGACGCCTAGGCAAATAGGCCTATATGCATGCAATGCCCCGATGCTTTTAGCGCTCAAATCTCCGACAGTTGAACCGTGAGGTAGACAATTATTGTTTTAGAAAAGTAAAAACCAATAAAACTAAATAACGTTTTGAATGTGCTACACATCGAAACACAACAAATATATTTTTAAATATATGTTATAGGCAGTTTGTAAGGACATGTACAGTAACTGTAGATCATTTTCCAATATCACTTGTTTTACGACCAGTTGGAGGTTTCTTTCTCTCTCTGTTTCTATTCTCTGGTATCTGAACCAGCACGGGTCTGTTGTCCATGTCCTCGCGTCCATTCAGAACAGGTCTCTGTTTTTTAAAATTCATTAATGCATATTGGATCGGGTGGAAAAGCCACAGATCCATTTCGGAACTTGATATCTGTTTTCAGTCTTTTAAGTTTTCACTGAAAGCATTTTTCTATTCCGAAAATGTATAAAAAATATATACACTGCTCAAAAAAATAAAGGGAACACTAAAATAACACATCCTAGATCTGAATGAATGAAATATTCTTATTAAATACTTTTTTCTTTACATAGTTGAATGTGCTGACAACAAAATCACACAAAAATTATCAATGGAAATCAAATGTATCAACCCATGGAGGTCTGGATTTGGAGTCACACTCAAAATTAAAGTGGAAAACCACACTACAGGCTGATCCAACTTTGATGTAATGTCCTTAAAACAAGTCAAATTGAGGCTCAGTAGTGTGTGGCCTCCACGTGCCTGTATGACCTCCCTACAACGCCTGGGCATGCTCCTGATGAGGTGGCGGATGGTCTCCTGAGGGATCTCCTCCCAGACCTGGACGAAAGCATCCGCCAACTCCTGGACAGTCTGTGGTGGAATGTGGCGTTGGTGGATGGAGCGAGACATGATGTCCCAGATGTGCTCAATTGGATTCAGGTCTGGGGAACGGGTGGGCCAGTCCATAGCATCAATGCCTTCCTCTTGCAGGATCTGCTGACATACTCCAGCCACATGAGGTCTAGCATTGTCTTGCATTAGGAGGAACCCAGGGCCAACCGCACCAGCATATGGTCTCACAAGGGGTTTGAGGATCTCATCTCGGTACCTAATGGCAGTCAGGCTATCTCTGGCGAGCACATGGCTGTGCGGCCCCCCAAAGAAATGCCACCCCACACCATGACTGACCCACCGCCAAACCGGTCATGCTGGAGGATGTTGCAGGCAGCAGAACGTTCTCCACGGCGTCTCCAAACTCTGTCACGTCTGTCACATGTGCTCAGTGTGAACCTGCTTTCATCTGTGAAGAGCACAGGGCGCCAGTGGCGAATTTGCCAATCTTGGTGTTCTCTGGCAAATGCCAAAAGTCCTGCACGGTGTTGGGCTGTAAGCACAACCCCCACCTGTGGACGCCAGGCCCTCATACCACCCTCATGGAGTCTGTTTCTGACCTTTTGAGCAGACACATGCACATTTGTGGCCTGCTGGAGGTCATTTTGGGCTCTGGCAGTGCTCCTCCTGCTCCTCCTTGCACAAAGGCAGAGGTAGCAGTCCTGCTGCTGGGTTGTTGCCCTCCTACGGACTCCTCCACGTCTTCTGATGTACTGGCCTGTCCCCTGGTAGCGCCTCCATGCTCTGGACACTACGCTGACAGACAAAGCAAACCTTCTTGCCACAGCTCGCATTGATGTGCCATCCTGGATGAGCTGCACTACCTGAGCCACTTGTGTGGGTTGTAGACTCCGTCTCATGCTACCACTAGAGTGAAAGCACCGCCAGCATTCAAAAGTGACCAAAACATCAGCCAGGAAGCATAGGAACTGAGAAGTGGTCTGTGGTCACCACCTGCAGAACCACTCCTTTATAGGGGGTGTCTTTCTAATTGCCTATAATTTCCACCTGTTGTCTATTCCATTTGCACAACAGCATGTGAAATGTATTGTCAATCAGTGTTGCTTCATAAGTGGACAGTTTGATTTCACAGAAGTGTGATTGACTTGGAGTTACATTGTGTTGTTTAAGTGTTCCCTTTTTTTTGAGCAGTGTATATACATGTTTTTACACTGTTTGGACTAAGACAGCCCACCATAGGATTTCAATGACAGAAAAATCTCTGGAAAGAGAGCTTGCGTCGTACATTATTTGTTCACACGGTTAGCTAGCTACCTCCTGCCGTGAGTCAGAAGTGCCCGTGGTCCATAAACGCTGACGTTTACGTTGGAGGGCATTATTCTATGGAAATGGAGATCAGCCTGGCCCCACAATGACCTCTCCCAGACCTTTCTCGCTCCCAGGGGGTTTGGTCAGCTGACGTATACGTTGCAAGGTGAGAACAGAAGATTACACATAGGTTCTCACCAGTAGCAGCATCAGTGTGTTACTGTGTGATATTGTAGCAGATCTGCACTGAAGCAGCTCAGTAAGTGTTTCACGGGAGACCTACTCAACAGGAGGCTTGATTCTAATTAAGAGTCATCAGGGATAAGGGCTTGTGAGGAACATGGAGCTTAATACAGCTCTTTAATAAGCAGAAAGCACAGCGCTGTGCGTGGTAGCAGCCCCATGACATCTATAACTCGCAGCTTGGATCTCTGAGGACTAGTTCATCATGTACAGTATGCATGAAAATGTGCAGCTTGGATTTTTCCTGTCAAGAGACATTCTTATTTTAGGCGTAGGTTAATCTGCGACTACGTTTTGTTCCAAAGTTAATCAGGATGAGATCTTAGTTGATTTGTTTTGTGTTTATTGTATTGTAACTACTTGTTATTTGATAAATAACAACAGAAATTGGTATAGTGGTTTTGGGGGTATAGTGGTGTTCTTCAGTTTTCAATGCAACATTCCTTTGATTGTTTTTCCCAGAGTTTGTGCTTGGGTTGTCCATTTAGGGAAGTGGAAGGTCCTCCACTATCTTATCTTTGGGGTTAGAATGGAGCATCCCTATTCCTGGGAGTTTTCCGTAAGCGTTCCCAGATCACCCCAATGCCAGCAGACACCCATGTGCCAGCAGGGGCAGGAGTGCCTGACGGAGAGAATTTGTGTCAGGACTGTCTATGCTGCTCAGGCTCACCCCAGTCAGGTCTCTGCTCTCATCAGGGCACGAGAATTGATGGCTGTCAGCGCTGTGCTGAGATGGCACTTCCCTACGCCACATGCCTCGGCCAAGGTTAGCCAGGCGCTGTGACATCATCAGTGACTCGCCACAGGGCTGCAGGCTGTGGCAATCGTCGGTTTGTTTGTTTGTAAATAGAATAGCCTGTTTTTAATCGATTGGGGTTCAAGGTAGCCAGCGAATGCAGATTTGTTGTATTTAACCTTTGCCTAAAAATACAAAAATACTGTCTTTTGATATTACAGTACTGTACGTAGTATTTTACCAACCAAGCATCTGTATACTGTATTTAGAGAGAATATACCAATGTGACATCACCTTCCTCAAGCATGGTTCTTCACATCAGGAACACTTATCTTATTAGCAACTAAGCCCACGAAAATTCCATCTTACCAGAGCATGGCGTTGCATGTTCTTCTTCCATCCACTTACCGGAGAGGTTTCTATCCTAAATCTGGTCCCATCTTAAATACCTGTAGTGCCTAGCTACCTGTGGGCTGGCTCCTCATCCAAGAGCAGCGGTATCTCTACAAGGCAGGGCCTTGTTAAATTGTCACATCACATGATTTGAAGCTGGCTGTGTGGGGGCCTCCTGGGAAAGTCCCCAGATTGCGGAGGTAAGCGTATCGTGACAGAGGACCTTAAGGGAAAATTAAAACTTCACAGAGCCCACATGGGAAAGGAGGTGGATGTGGGGCCTGCATGGGCGGGAGGGAATGGGGACTCCCTGTAGGGACGGCGTATGTGTGGCTCACTGTGCCTCCGTCAGGTGCTGCAAGACAGGCTACACTCCAGTCCAGCTCCCGCTGTTCCCTTTACTCCTCCAGAGAGCTCCACACAGTCCTGTGATTATGCAAAAATATTCCCACACAGCCATTCGACCCAACTTAGACCTCCCATTCCAGTTGTTACAGACGGTGTTGGCTCTGCTTCCCCTGAAACAGAGGGGAACCACGTTGATGCACAGCCACAACACATATATTTGGCTCCTTGTTGCAAATCAATGTGTTTGAATCGGGTTCTGTTGGAGCATTAGCTTTGAAATGGAGGATGGGAAAAGTGCTTGAGGATTCTGCGGAAATGCAGTGGCGGACCCCTGCCGAGCTAGTCTGCTGTTATGCACCTGCCTCATGCATGATAATAGAATAGTATTGTTGTTGTGTCCCCGCAAAACAGAGGACACATAGGAACTGCAGCCAGCCTGGAGTATGGATGTCTGAAGTTAAAGGGGCAGTGCCATTAAACATTTGTTTTTTGTAATGATAGTTCCATACTAGATACATTTTCTGTCATGAAAATGATGACAATGCCCTTTTTGTGTAAGGGCTGTTTGAGAGAAAAAAAACTGGAATTTCAGCCTGTTTGGGTGGGATGTAATTTTGGCCCGACACATAACGTCCCCCTTCGATCTGATTATTAGAAACCAATTAACGTTCATTGTTTATTTAAATATTCCCTCCAAGTTTTGGTGCTGGTCCCGCCCAAATCCTGCCTTTGCACTATAATCCATCCGAACAATCACTTTGTCTGATTTGTGATACATTTTTCATAACCAACTGTCAGAGAAGTTCAGTCAAACTTCCTGCACAGCACACTTTGCATTGGACTACATTTCAAATCAAGCTAGATAAACATAGATTTCCCAGCTGCTCCACCAAGCATCGCATGGATCTTGAAATCGGCAGCAGCAGCAACCATTCCTAAAGTAAGTGTTTAGATAGTTATTTTTCTATTATAATTAAAAGGAAATTATATTCTTTGTTTGCGTGCTTCATCACAATATCGCGACAAAGCGTTCTCTTGAAGACCGATGCCCAAATTAACATTAAACTAGCTACTCAATGGCATTCTCTGAGCCTCCATGTGCTGAATAAAAACAATGACATTTCTATATAAGGCAAATCATTAGTAGGAAAACCTCACTGCGATGTTGCCAGACTTTCGATGGAGTATAACTTTAGCGTAAACTCACCCCATTCCATACAAATGTGTGGAACCGCAACATTCAAACAAGGCTACAAAGAAAATTAATGGGATTGTAGCGACTGTGTTGACGTCAAAATCGGGGGTGTGACCTAGGTTTCTATTCAAGCGTTGATCGACATGGTAATGGCTCTATTAGTATCGGAGAAAAGTTGAAAAAACTGGCCCTCCGTTACATCTTGACGTGTCATTTCGTAACGTACAGCACGCATAAAGCAACTATTTCTGTCTTACAATCTCTCTCCACCAGGTGTAGCACTTCTATCATCCTTTAAAAACAAGAAATGGACAGTGACGGGGGTAAGGGGGGGATACCTAGTCATTTTTTTTTGTCATCATTGCATGCGATCATCATTCTAAGATCACTTTAGCACCGCCATAAAAACCCGATTCAAATTCGACACAAACCTTCAAATAGGTATGTAATGACACATTATATAAACTCTTTATATTGTTTTATTTACATTTTAGAGGCAATAAGGTGATCAGTTGGACAGATTGAGTGAAAAAAAGCAATTTTCCCACACAACATATCTCCTTCTCACTATCACGCATTAGTTTCGCTTCCCCACCCGCCATTCATTGCCTGCTTGAATTATGCAGAAACAGGCAACGTTTAGGTCATGTAATTGATTTTGTTGGAAAGGTGAGAAATTGTGCTTTGTCAATGGTATTGACATTACAGTTGATCTGGAAGTATTGCGTTTTTGGGGCGCTAAAATAAGGGCAATTGTACGGACCAAGGCAATGTACGAGTTTACGTGAGTTTAGCAATATCATCGTATTTCCAGGCCACTATAGATTATATTATTGAAAATTATATAGGTCCATCCCCAAACCATCACACTACCACCATCATGCTTGTCTGTTGGTATAACGTTCTTACTGGGGAATGCAGTTATATTAAAAAATAAACATACACAGTGATTTATTAGAAATAAAGTGTTAAATAAATGATTTAGAAATAAAAAGTAAAAAGACTGCATGAGGGCTTTAAACAAACAGACCCATTTCCTTTCAGTCCTAGATCAAATCTTTTAATTACGAACATAACAATCCCTTATGATACAGAAATGTCTGGACAAAATTTGTCATATTATGCTAAGGTATTCTGGGGGCTGACTATGTTAAAAGAATGACTGTCTGTGATATTCGTAATACGACTACCCTATAGACAGATAAATATGCATAACATCCGCTATCAACCCAATACATTTTTGTTGCAATAAGATTGAATTGAACACGAGAAGAGGAATGAAAAACAGTTCAGTGTCAGATTAGTTACATTTCTTCCAGTGAGTGGAGCGGTTTAGAGTGGGTAGCGCTAAGCTCTGCAGCTAGGGAATAAGCAGTCATCAGGCGTATTACAAAGGACCGATTTGGGCATTTCTTGGCGGGCTGCTAAAAATATTTTAGCCACTGTGCTCTTTGTCTTGTGTGTCAGTGTCCTGTAAATAGCTTGAGTCTCTTCTGTGTGGAGTATATGAGTCTGTGGCCCTGTGGGCAGTCCCTCTTAAGCTAGTGGCTGCTTGGCCCCTAGAAAGATTTCATAGTGCAATGTTCTCTCTGGCCTCATCTTCTGCACAGTGAGAAAAGACTGGATCCATCTTGTCCTTATACTGTTATGTTTCAACACACTCTGTATAGCCTGATGAAAGGGATTTCCTTGGGTCGCCTCTTGTCAATAGGTCATCAGGGCAAACATCTGCAATATTTTTCTCATTTCTGTGTCATTGTTTTTATGTATGTCATTTACAGATTCATTGTAGCTTACCACGCCATAGATAGTGCGTCTGTAAAAACATATCTGAAGATGCTATGGAAACCCACAGAAACAAGACACATGTCGTGTACCAGTGAAGTCTACAATGCCTAGGGCTAAATGTTATGAACTCATAAAACAAGCCTTGGTAAAAGCCACAAAATAAAACACTGAGAGGTTAACTGCTATGTTGAAATGTACATCGAAAGTGTACCTGCAGGCCTCATTTAATCAGGGTCCCGCTAAATGCCACCACCCATATGGCTAATAACCAGACCAATTAGCTCATCACTGGAACTTCAAACTTCTTCAATTTCCTAACTTTCAGCTACTTTGCCTGTGTAGTGCAAAATAATGGAAGTGATGACTATTTGCCATCATAATTCCATCATAAAGATATTCACATCACCAACAGATGCTGCCAAAAATGTTGGCACCTTTGGGATTTACAATGGAATGGAATGTTTCCTCTTTAAAAACTGGTTGAATGGCTATGTTTACCATGTAGGTTTACCTCCACTGTACTCACATCCTACCATACCCGTGTTTGTACATTATGCCTTGAATCTATTCTTCCACGCCCAAAGATCTGCTCCTTTTACGCTCTATTCCAAACGCACTAGACGACCAGTTCTTACAGACTTTAGCCGTACCCTTATCCTACTCCTCCTCTGTTCCTCTGGAGATGTAGAGGTTAACCCAGGCTCTGCAGCCCCCAACACCACTCCCATTCCCCAGCCGCCCTCATTTGTTGGCTTCTGTAACCGTGAAAGCCTTGGTTTCATGCATGTTGACATCAGAAGCCTCCTCCCTAAGTGTGTTTTATTCACTGCTTTAGCACACTCCGCCAACCCTGATGTCCTAGCCGTGTCTGAATCCTGGCTTAGGAAGGCCACCAAAAATCCTGAAATTTCCATCCCCAACTACAACATTTTCTGACAAGAGAGAACTGCCAAAGGGTGCGGAGTTGAAATCTACTGCAAATATAGCCTGCAGAGTTCTGTCATACTATCCAGGTCTGTGCCCAAACAATTCGAGCTTCTACTTTTAAAAATCCACCTTTCCAGAAACAAGCCTCTCACCATTCCTGCTTGTTATAGACCCCCCTCAGACCCCAGCTGTGCCCTGGACACCATGTGTGAATTGATTGCCCCCCATCTATCTTCAGAGTTTGTACTGTTAGGTGACCTAAACTGAGATATGCTTAACACCATAGCAACACCCACCCATAACACACACTCCAGTAGGAATACCGGTCATCCCTAAAGCCAACACTTCCTTTGGCCGCCTTTCCTTCCAGTTCTCTGCTGCCAATGACTGGAACGAATTGCAAAAGTCACTGAAGCTGGACACTTATTTCTCCCTCCCTAACTTTAAGCATCAGCTGTCAGAGCAGCTCACAGATCACTGTACCTGTACATAGCCCATCTGTAAATAGCACACCCAACTACCTCATCACCATATTGTTATTTATGTTCTTGCTCTTTTGCACCCCAGTATCTCTACTTGCATATAGTCATCTGCACATCTATCACTCCAGTATTAATGCTAAATTGTAATTATTTTGCCTCTATGGCCTATTTATTGCCTTACCTCCCTACTCTTCTACATTTGCACACACTGTACATATATTTTTATATTGTTTTATTGACTGTACATTTGTTTATGTGTAACTCTGTGTTGTTCTTTTTGTTGCACTGCTTTGCTTTATCTTGGCCAGGTCGCAGTTATAAATTGGAACATGTTCTCAACTGGCCTACCTGGTTAAATAATGTTTTTTTTTTTTTAAGTAGGCACCTGTAACTTACCTGTAACTTACCACATTAATGAGAATCACTTGCCTCCAACCACATTAATTCGATTTTTTTACAATTTGGTCTTTAAACTGAAAAATCGCATTCCGTTTAGATTTGTTTTTCTTTCTTGGACATGTGCTGTTGTAAATCAAACAGATACATGTGTGAACACCACAATAATTTTTCAATTTCAACTTATTTTATAATAAATAGTGAATCATGCAAGCGTACCAACATGTTTGACCATGTGAGTTAAGATTTTTTTTCAGTAAGAGTCCCGTGATGGTTCACCTCAGATGCTTTGCTTTACATTAATTAATGGGCCAGATTGCACACAACTTCAGTTTTGAGATCAGTGCAGTCTTGGATCTAATCAGATTGGGCGTTCATTCTGCTTGATGTGGATAATGCTAAAAGCACTGTTCTTGCCTCATACTCCTGGTGGTTGAAGCGCCATGTGAAGAGAGTGCATCGATAGATTTAAAGCTGCCTTTTAAAGCTACTTTTATTGGACATAATCCCATCCCATCAACCATGTTTTTAAAAGTGTACCCATAGCATGAAATAGAAATATGAAACTCAAAGTGTTAACACTCACTGTGATTGTACTTCGAAAAACAGACTCTCTGAGTTACAGTACAAAGAAGCCTCCAAGATGCTGTTAGTTCCTGAAAACAGGTGTTTTTTCTATTTAGGTTTCTCTAAATCTCTAGGTTCTCTGCAGATTTCTGTTAAGATAACTCCACGGGTAGGTGAGGATGGAGAGATTGCTGAAGAATTGAAAGACTCAGAGTTGTTGTTTTTCACAGAGTAACAACCAAGTGATACAACATGTTTTTCTTTCCACTTTATTACTAGACTACTGCTTCTTTGGTGAAGGCAGCCTAAATATTTCAGGGATCCAAAAAGGTTTTCCTTCAAATAAACAGTATTACAATTCCATTTGCTTTCTACAAACCAACTTAGTTCTTCACCTTTTTACCCCTTTGATGGAGGTAATGTTTTCCTCTGGCACCTGTGGTGTCTTCTTGGCAGTAGTGAGTTGTCAGGTAATAAATCAAATTGAGTACTTAACTCATTTTTGTGGGTTTAAATATACATTTAGATTAAAACATAGAGAAAATCTCATGTGTGCATATTATGCTTTTAAGAATGTACAGCCTGATTATATGACCTGTTTATAACGGTGCACATGGAGTTGACTTAAATTAGGACTTTTTTCATACAGCAATTTTACTGTTAAAGCAGCAGGTATTCTAAAGAAATGCAAGTGATAGTGTAATCACTACATAAAAATATATGCATGTGTTAAAATATACAGTGATGTCCAGTCATATTCAAGTCCTGATTGGTCAGTAAGCTTATTTGACGCTTCAAATAGTGTTATTTAACATGTATCTTTTTTGACATGCAGAGACCCAAACTGAGTTCCATAGTCAGGCATTGTTTCTGACATTGTGTGATGCCCCGAAAATATGTTTGTACATAATGTGCCACTGCGTAGCCTACATGCTTCCAAGATGTCTGAAAAAAATACGCTCAACATTTCTACTTTTGAAATCACATATATTTTCCTGTGAAATTATAATCCTTCAGTGCCTTGGAGTATATTCAGCACGTCGTTGTATCTGCTATTCCTCCTCTCTCTGATAATGAATTATGCTCTCTCTCCCTCTGGGTCACTGCCTAGAAATATCTCAAATCTTTGCCTGACCCCTCCACATCCCATCCTGTGAATTGTGCAGTGAATCACTGACTCTAACTGGTAAACAGCGGTGCCTCCCTCCTGAGCTGAGAGCTCCGTTCAGCTCCCTCTCTGACTCCCTCCTTCCACATTGCCTGCCCTGCGGTGCTATCTCAAGCAGTTCACTAAGTTCAGTAGTTTTTCCACTCAAAAGGGAAGGAAATATGCTAGGTTGTTTAACCTTTCCTCCTCGCATGTTTTAATTGCTCTGGAAGGACATTGGACTCTAATTACATTAGAAGAGCTATGGCTTGCATTAGAAATGGATAAAGCTTAAACAAAAAGAGCCCATGCTTTAAGATAGGGAAATATACACGGTTCACTTGAATAAAAAATGACTGCTTTCCTTGAAGATGTTTGGGGTAAGCTAACGAAACGGGTGAAATGGTAATTATGTCTTTAGAACTACATTAGAGGGAGATAATACAAATATTATGATCTTTTTTGAAAATAGATTAGCTTAGACACACTATCACTCATATCCATATCTGCCAATAAGCTCCAGTGTACCGTGTGACCTTTCTCTTTGTTTGACATGAGCAATGATGATGATCCTTCAGCGTTTCAGATTTTGACAGAAGTGTCAAATTATTTACACTACAAGTTTGACCCTGAAGCAAACAATGTTATAACAAAACTCTCAAATGTTATTCATATTGTATCTTTTTCTGTTACTCTGCTCTGTATTACAAAAATAGCATGTTTTTTTCACCAGCGTGTCTTTGTTAAGAAAATAGCTAAATATTTAGCATATCATATTTAGGATTGAATGATAAGAACAGGGTTATCTCTTTTGCACCTTGACTCGTGGTGTTAACAGATTCCTGTCATCAGGGTTAGTTGTGTAATATGGCTAATAGGTATTAACGTGAGTCTGACTATGACCTCTTTCCCCAAACATTTCATTCAGTTTAAGACTTTTTTTTTTTCAGTTCAAGACTTTTTTTTCCCTAAACCCTTTTGTAGATTTTTTTTACTTCGTACTTTTAGATGGTGTGGAATAACAGGATCAAACCCAAGATGTAGGTTGTCGATACTAAAAAAAATGTGGTTATTGTCAGAGGAAAACATTATTTCCATTGGATTTGAACAATTTTCTAAGGAGCAGCAAAATTGCTGGTGGCTGTTACACAAACACTGAGGCCATTTAGAGTGTTGTTTCTGCAAAATGGAGACTTCACTCACATACTGTCTCTGTGGGAACAAACAATTTAGACACTTTTTTTATATACAGTATATTCACTGTACATATTGTAGAGTACAGAATAGCCTGACCATAAGTGCCACCGAACACACTTAAATAATGTAAGCAAAGACCACATGAAAGTTGCATGTGTCATCCTTGCTTTGTCAAATTAAGAACAGCCTTTTTGCATATAATCCCCATTGAGTCCTTTTATGACTATATGGGTTGAAGTAGACAGTCTTCAGTAACACATAAAAATGTAGTATGTTCTTTCAAAGGGCACATTGATTTTCTATTTGACTTTAACATGCAATAAAAATGACTTGATTTGTTCCCTGTCCTTGAAAAGATGTACAGTAGCAGTCTTGAGTGTTTGTTGTCGTCACATCCAGCTCCAATTGAAGGAGAAAAAGTCCCAATGAGCAAGAATTACTACATAGATCATTGAAAATACATCAGAGGCCTCAATTAACCATAAATATGCCCTGAGTAGGCCCCAGTGCCTATACCTATTGGCCTGTCAATGGAAGCATGTATTTTGTTCTTTGATATTTTGAATTGTGTTGTCCTTTGCTGAGGAAAATCAAGGCTAAAGGCTACTCATTAGTTCCTCATTAACAAGCTGCCAACTTCTTTCTGAGCACTCTCTCCAGACTTGAGAAAATTAAGAGTAAACAGAGTAAAAGGGCCTATTCAGTCAGGCGTGTCACAGCATGTAGACACTGGGGTAAGGCCAGTAGTGAGATAGCATATGTGAATTTATATCTAGTTAGTGTCATTATGGTTCACTTAGTGAATATTATTTTATTGATATAAAGCCTAACATGCATTCTGCCTTGCATTTTGCCATTATCCAGAATCATCTGGATACAGGTTTTGATTTAATGAACCCTCTATTAGTGAACCCTAAATGGGCCAGGTTTTGATTTAATGGACCCCCTACTAGTGAACCCTAAATTTGTCAGGTTTTGATTTAATGGACCTCCTACTAGTGAACCCTAAATGGGCCAGGTTTTGATTTAATGGACCCTACTAGTGAAACCTAAATGGGTGAGGTTTTGATTTAATGGACCCCCTACTAGTGAACCCTAAATGGTCAGTGAGTATTGGTGGTAGGCCAGTATTGTTTCAAAATAACTATGTACTTATTCATTTAAAATTGTTGATAGGACTCATTTATATTTAATGCACAAGATGATACACACTTGCTTTTTACTTTACTGAATATTGATCATGCCTTGCCTTTTCAAATCACACACATCCATAAACCCACATTTGCAGCAGTAGGCTACTCCCTGTTGCATTGGTAGACCCTTCCAAGCCTGTCCATTGGCTGTGCATATTATCGATCTCACTGTACTTGAGTGCATACACAGTGCACACAGTATTCACACTCAAACTAAACCCAAACAACAGCATAGACATTCGTCAAGGTATAAAAGATATTAACTAGCTAAATCCTATAGCTCTTCCAAGAGTAAAATAGAATGGCATGGTGAGTTGTGTTGAATTACGTGCTAATCAAATAATTTAAGTATATATAGCAGACATTCTATTGAACTAGGAGCCAATTTGTATGTTTATGTAATTGCATTGTATATTACACCAAATAGTGTAATACAAATATAAGGGAAGTGACGGAGCATAATGCCCTTTCCGCTCCACTGTTAAGATGATGTATACAGTATGCACATTGAATCACTTCATATTTATTTCACATAGCCATTTAATTGTCTCATTCCTTTGAACGTAAATGTGATTATATACCAGATCATCACAGTGAGTCAGCCATTTCCTCCTCTCCCAACTCACTGACACATTTTTATTCTGTTCGTTCAGTTCTATCTCTTGTCAAACTTAAGGGAATGAGTTTTAAAAGGACATCTTTATGCATATGTTGAACTCTTTCACCATTTCATTATTATGGTTGCGGCAGTGGCAGTGTACTTACTAGGGGGGGGCATGTACAAACTCTTCTGTCTTATTTTGCAATGAAAAAGTAATGTCTATGAATCATATCCAAATAATCTTATTTTGTTTGAGAAAACATAACTTAACAAGACAATAGTTTAAGTGACCTGCAAACTTGTAGCTAACTGTAATAAAAAAGAGAGTTAAGATTGTGTCGCCACCAAACAGATGTTCTCTCACAACAGACAAGCAATATTAACTGTCAACACACGGGTGATAGGTTAACAGGGTTGGGGAGTAAATGATTACATGTAATCTGATTACAAAAAAACAAATCAGTTACGTTACCAGCAAAAATATTGAAATCAGATTACAGATACTTTTGAAAAAATAGATGATTATTTATTGGATGACTTTTAATTCCAGAGAAAGGGGTTTCACAACTGAATGCATTAAACCGAAATAGGTCTTCTGCATTTAACCCAACCCCTTTAAATCAGAAGGTGTGGGGCCTGCCTTAATCAACGTCCATGTCATGGGCGCCTGGGGAGCAGTTGTTGGGGGTTAACTGCCTTGCTCAAGGGCAGAACGGCTGATTTTGCCCCCCTCCTGGCTCGGGACTCAAACCAGCGACCTTTTGGTTACTGGCCTACGGCTCATAACCGCTAGGCTACCTGCCGTGCAATTCAGAAAGGAGGTTTGCGAAAAAAAATGGCCATTATAAGAAATCTAAAGGGGAAGGCTTTCAATATGACCCTTTTGTCCCACTGAACACATTTGTAGTGGTTTAGAGTTACTGAGTCAAATGTTGACATCAAACGACCCAACATCTGTTACACGAAAAGATTAGTAAGCATAATGAAAAAGTGCAACCACGTCATGCCATTGAGGAGATTACTTAAATAGAATAAATAGTCAGTCTAGTTTGAGTCAGACAGCACGTGTACTGGTGTTCGAGTAGGGAGCTACTGTACTCTACTGTACAGTGCAATGGATTGGAGGATACCAGGCAAGTAAACACAGTTAATTTACCTGAACATGATTTAGCGAATTAATGAGACCACTAAAGAACATTCTTAAAACTAATAATATACGTTCATGTCACTCTTCATAATGATTTTCATGTGATGATGAAAATAATTGTTTTCAGCCCAAAGTGAAGGTATTTTGAGATTATCATGAAAACTACTAATGATGTTTATCCTTTTGAAATGATTATGATACTACTGCTGTTACTGATACTGTTACTACTGCTGTTACTGGTACTGTTACTACTGCTGTTACTGGTACTGTTACTACTGCTGTTACTGCTGCTGTTACTGGTACTGTTACTACTGCTGTTACTGGTACTGTTACTACTGCTGTTACTGGTACTGTTACTACTGCTGTTACTGGTACTGTTACTACTGCTGTTACTGGTACTGTTACTACTGCTGTTACTGGTACTGTTTACTGCTGCTGATGTTTGTCAGAGTTTTTTAAAGACAGTTCTGTTACTTTTCATAGATTTGGAGTGCTAAAAGATAAACTTCTGTTTTGGTTGATTTGGTAGGTTATTGCTAGGTTAGGTATGTGGTTTCCCGAGGGCTGAAGAAGAAACACTTTATTAAATCGTCATGCCTCTGCACACTCCAAAATCAGGCAGAACCAAAATAATTTGTTACAAGATGACATCTTTTCATAGATTGCCCGGGAGGCAAAGGCTTTCGTCAGTTGGCATGCTGGTTCAAAGATGCCCACTTTTTCCACTATCGAAACTTTAGCAATTATAATGCGGTCATCTCATTATGCTGTTGGTACCAAAACGGAGAAGTAAAAGGTTGAACTTTCCACAGGAAAATATTTCAAATGCCAGCTTTTTCTGAAATGATGACAATTATCTGTCATTGTGCTTCTATTCCAAATTCAGATTTAGAGTGCTGTGTTAGGTTTTACCTCAGGTTAACCCACATGCCTGTTATGATGCAGGCCAAACAGAAGATATCAATTATGAATACTAAGACCTTCACTGTGGTGAGGATTATATCTTCATTCCCTTCTCTGACTCAAGTGAATAAGAAATAAACATGTGTGTGTGCTGGTTGGTTGCAGAGACTGGTTAGCCTACACACAGATATTGATCAGCTATGCAAGCTATATAACTCTGAGAAGTCTCTCTGATCTTTTGTTTGCTTTGTCAGAGTACTGCTGACCCATATCAAGCAGATCAAATCCCATTTAGCATCGTCAACATTGTAATAAAGACCAAGTGGATTAGGGCTGCTACAATGTATACACATACTTACAGTATACAGTACACAGATTTGGACCTTTTCAGATGGCTGTCTAGGGAAATCTGAATATTAATCCAGATTTATTTCCACTGCGATAATACTCTCCTCGGCATATTTTGATGTTCTACCATTTTGTGAACTCTGTACTAGACTGGAACCTGTGCATTTTGTGTGCCTATGAATTAGGCAAAAATTACTCTTCTGTCCTTGTATATTGTTGGTTATGCTATAGTTATCATGTTTCATGAGAAGACCCAGATGCAGACAGTGTCGAAGTAACAAAAGTTTATTACAAAAACAGGGGCTGGCAAAATGACAGGTCAAGGGCAGGTCCGAAACAAAGTCCGAATGGTACAGAACGGCAGGCAGTCTCAAGGTCAGGGCAGATAGAATGGTCAAAACCGGGAAAACTTTAGAGAAAGGAGAAGGGGAAAAACGCTGGTAGGCTTGACGAACAAAACGAACTGGCAACAGACAAACAGAGAACACAGGTATAAATACACTGGGGATCATGGGGAAGATGGGCGACACCTGGAGGGGGGTGGAGACCATCACAAAGACAGGTGAAACAGATCAGGGTGTGACAATAGTTGATATTCAAACCAACAAAGATGGCAGACCTGTGCTATATTTCAGCATGAACTAATCTCCCAGCTAGGTTTTCCAACAGGAGCAACAGTCTCAAAGTGACTTATTACCTCCTGGATATATAGTGCATTTGGAAAGTATTCAGACCCGTTGACTTTTTACGTTACAGCCTTATTCTAAAATGGATGAAATAGTATTTTCCCCTCATCAATCTACACACACCCCATAATTTTTAGACATTTTTGCAAATGTATAAAATAAAAAAAACTGAAATTTTACATAAGTATTCAAACCCTTTAGTCAGTACTTTGTTGAAGAACCTTTGGCAGTGATTACAGCCTCGAATCTCTTCTTGGGTATGACGCTACAAGCTTGGCACACCTGTATTTGGGGAGTTTCTCCCATTCTTCTCTGCAGATCCTCTCAAGCTCTGTCAGGATCGATGGGGAGCGTCGCTGCACAGCTATTTTCAGGTCTCTCCAGAGATGTTCTATTGGGTTCAAGTCCAGGCTCTGGCTGGGCCCCTCAAGGACATTCAGAGACTTGTCCCGAAGCTATTCCTGGGTTGCCAGCTCTAGGAGGAGTCTTTGTGGTTCCAAACTTCTTCCATTTAAGAATGATGGAGGCCACTGTGTTCTTGGGGAATTTCAATGGTGCAGAATTTTTTTTGGTACCCTTTCCCAGATCCCTTTCCCTTTCCTGTCTCGGTCCTCGGACAATTCCTTCGACCTCATGGCTTGGTGTTTACTCTGACATGCACTGTCAATTGTGGGAACTTATCTAGACAGGTGTGTGCCTTTTCAAATCATGTCCAATCAATTGAATTTACCACAGGTAAACTCCAATCAAGTTGTAGAAACATCTCAAGGATGATCAATGGAAACAGGATGCACCTGAGCTCAATTTTGAGTCTCATAGCAAAGGGACTGAATACTTATGTAAATAAGGTATTTCTGTTTTTATTTGTAATAAAATTTCAAATATTTCTACAAACCTGTTTTCCCTTTCTCATTATGGGGTATTGTAGATTGATGAGGGGGAAAAATATGTAATACGTTTTAGAATAAGGCTGTAACGTAACAAAGTGTGAAAAAAGTCAATGGGTCTGAATACTTTCCGAATGCACTGTAGTCTCTCTGAGCTCTGCTCTCCCACATTTTGCACTCCCATCAGCATTTTGTGTGAATAGAATGTGTTTCATAAGCCATCGGAGTGAATAAAATAAATCAATAAGCAATCTGGGTGATAATTAATTAGGGAGCAGGGAATGAATTACTGTTCCTCCTTTTCCCCAAGATGCAGGTCAGAGTCACACTTGATTTGGGAAGTGGTTTGTTTCTCCATTACAGCGGGCTCAGTGTTTCTGATGTGAGCCAATGAGCGATAGGAGGGCAAAGAATTGGGCTATTGTCGAGAGAGGTGGCACTCGGTGGCCAACAATGACATGATCCATGCTTGGTCCAGTGGTCACTGCCAAGAGAAGTCCCTTCCCTCCCTCAGTCAGTTGAGTCAGTTGTTAGGATAGTTACAGGAAGCTCTAGCCTGGTCATACATCAGTGTCGCAGCTTTGAGCTTCCCTCCTGCTACACGCAGATGCTGTCGCAGCTTTCAGCTGGACTGAGTGTTATAGCTACCAGATTTTTCTTCCTTCAATGTTGTTGTAATATGTATTATTGGAAATACAGATTCAGACCTCTGGAAAATCTTAAATAAGTGCTAAATTATCAATTATATTTGTGATGTTTTGATGTCAAACTCAAGAAAATAAACAGCAATATAATTGTCTCCTTTCTAGTCCTAGAGAGCACAATGAGGCCTACCCATGCTAGTCAGGGTACATGTCTTCCATTTCAGTGGTGGCTCTGTTTTGTCTCCCATTTCAACATTCAATTAATATTTGAGCCCATGGGTATCTCTATTGCTGTTGCACAAACTCTGAAAGGCTTCCCTGTTTTCCTCAGTACCCTATATGCTCCATGCTCTTGTCTCTCCCATACATGTACAGCACACTACACTAAACTCAGGCCCAATAACTCCCTCTGGCTGTGCAACATGGCATTCTTTCCTCTCTTTCCTCTTCCTAACTCCCTGCTCCAAATGAGTAGGGGGCAGACTTATCTCCACAGGCTAAAATCCTGCTTCTAATCCTGAAGCCCTTTCCCCATGGCTGCTATACTCTCCCTGGGCTCTGCAGCCAGCAGAATGAGACCATGGTTCAGCTGCAGGGGGAACAGGGAGGAGACTGGCATGGCTGATGACCCACAACCACTCCCTGCAACCCCCAATGTAGCTTTAAAATAGAAAACTATATAACCAAACAACCTACCAACACACAGTTAAACTAAGGATCATATAAAACAGTTCTAACTGGTATGGCAGTTATTTTAAAGTATCAGATGTGATTACTTTGTACCCCAAAATTTGTTTGGAGAGTATGTCGGGGAAACTGTAAAAAAAAGGTACCACCGGACAAAGTTGAATTACTGTTTAACGGATGCCCCGCATCACTTTCCTCCACACCCCGAAAAAAAAATCAGATGTGTTCTTTTTTTGGCCAATATATGTAGCTCTTTGTTTATAAGACACTGTCTGCTCCTTTGAGGCTTTCCCAAGTTGATGCCCAAGAGACCAAACAGCCTCAGATCACGTGCTCAGAACATATTTGAGCCTCGGATTGGACAGTGAAACACACACGCTCGCACCTGCAGGCGATGTGCAGTCGTTTCATTTCTCTCTCATGCTGTCATGGCTGAAGCTAGCGCAAATTCCTACTATTTATGTGTCCAGGTTAAACGTGGGACATCCCTCATTATAACAAACAATCGGTTAAATTCATGGTTATTGCATCATTTTCAGATATATTAGAAGCGATTAAAAGACGAAACAACAATGTAATTTAACCAATTGACTGGCCAGAGATCAGGGTATTCATCAGCAAAGATGAATACAGGATGATATTATTTTGGACTACCAAATTGAAGTCAAAATGATTGATGAAATCAAAGTGTGTCAGCTGTATGGGGATTTGCGATTCATAACTTACGTTTTAAGGCCAACCGATAACCACGACGAAATGCGTTTGAAGTGATGATGCGCCACCAAGAACAGCTAGAATGTCCAGCAGTACAGTAGTACAGTACATCGCCAGTGGCACACAGCAGGTGGGGGCTTTTCGTGGCAGCCAGACGAGACAATCGAAGGAGGATGCAAAGTTACTGGGCTCAAATTTAGGCACGCTTGCTCTATATAGATTGATGCTTCTTATTCTGCATGTTATAAACAACATTTTTTGGAGATGATGATGAAAGGTTATACTCTATGGCTGGTTTATGTATTTTTTTTCCAATGCTACATTAGTTTGGCAGACCTAACTTGATTGACCCTCTTCCTACAAGGCCTAGTCTATGAGAGGCCTAATAATATTTGTATGATAATTTTGTTAACGCCTAGGCTATAGAGATGTATTCAGGTAATGAACTCATTATTATGCATCAACATTTTAATATGATTACAATTATTTAGTACAAGTACATTAGAGTGTCTAGTTTGAGAAACAGACGCCCTCAAAAGTCTTCAACTGGCAGCTTCATTAAATTATACCCACAAAACACTGTCAACCGTGAAGAGGCGACTCCGGGATGCTGGCTTTCTAGGCAGAGTTCCTGTGTCCAGTGTCTGTATTCTTTTGCCCATCTTAATCTTAATCTTTTCTTTTTATTGTCCAGTCTGGGATATGGCTCTTTTTTTTGCCTACAAGGCCAGCATCCAGGAGTTTACAGCTACAAAAGTCATTTACAACATTAACAATGTCTACACTGTATTTCTGATCAAAGAAATGTGCTTTTCTTTCAAAACAAGGACATTTCTATGTGACCCCAAACTTTGGAACGGCAGTGTTATTTTTATTTTTTTGCTCACTCGCCTACACTTTTCTGGGGAGAAAATCTGTTAAACGGTGAATCAATTTTGTCTGGCCTAAATGGTGCTCTTTAGATGTGGTTGTTTCAATGTGGATTTTGGTCATTCGGAGCAGGATAGCAGCGAGGAGCTAGGTGGGGAATCAATGGGAATGTGGAATCAATAAAGCATGTTGGTGGTCTTCAAAATGGACTGGGGTCAACAGTGAATCCTGAGGGAGGGTCATCCTATGGCCCCAATGCTGAATGTTATACTGCATGCCCTCACTACCTTATCAAACATGTATGCCATGGAAATTTACCCATTAATACTTTCGCTCAACAATGATGATGACATTTGACCTCAGTTGATAGCGACCATGTTTTATATAGTCCCAGTAGAGGTTGGTGAGTCCTTGTGGTGACATCCTGGAACTGGCGATCAGCTCCACAAGAGGCCTTGTCCAAACTATTATTCTATTTGTTTAAAACGGAATTTATACAGATACAGTGGTAAATATGAAAATACATGTTTATTCCAAATGAAATGAAAACCCCCACCTCTCTGTCATGGTTAAACACATTTTTTCCCATGTGGCTGCACTTACAGTGCATTTGGAAAGTATTCAGACCCATTGACTTTTTCCACATTTTGTAACGTAACAGACTTATTCTAAAATTGATTAAATTGTTTTTTCCCCTCATCAGTCTACACACAGTGACAAAGCAAAAACAGGTTAGAAACGCAAATGTATTAAAAAAAAAAAGAACTATCACATTTACATAAATATTCAGACCCTTTACTCAGTACTTTGTTGAAGCACCTTTGGCAGTGATTACAGCATCGAGTCTTCTTGGGTATGGCGTTACAAGCTTGGCATACCTGTATTTGTGGAATTTTTCCCATTCTTCTCTGCAGATCTTCTCAAGCTCTGTCAGGTTGGATGGGGAGCATTGCTGCACAGCTATTTCCAGGTCTCTCCAGAGATGTTCGATCGGCTTCAAGTCCGGGCTCTGGCTGTGTAACTCAAGGACATTCAGAGACTTGTCCCGAAGCCACTCTTGTCTTGGCTGTGTGCTTAGGGTCGTTGTCCTGTTGGAAGGTGAGCCTTCGCCCCAGTCTGAGGTCCTGCTCCTGTCATCCTTGCCTGGATCCTGACTAATCTCCCAGTCCCTTCTGCTGAAAAACATCCCCACAGCATGATACTGACACCACCATGCTTCAACGTAGGGATGGTGGCAGGTTTGCTCCAGACGTGATGCTTGGCATTAAGACCAAAGAGTGTAATCTTGCTTGGCATTCAGGCCAAAGTGTTCCAACTTGGTTTCATCAGACCCGAGAATCTTGTTTCTTTCCCTCTTTAGGTGCGTTTTGGCAACTCCAAGTGGGCTGTCATGTGCCTTTTACTGAGGAGTGGCTTCTGTCTGGCCACTCTACCATAAAGGCAGGGGATTCCATTTCCATGCAGGAACTTTGGAGATCTGTCAGAGTGACCATTGGGTTCTTGGTCACCTCCCTGATCATGGCCCTTCTCCCCCGATTGCTCAGTTTGGCCGGGTGGCCAGCTCTAGGAAGAGTCTTGGTGGTTCCAAACTTCTTCCATTTAAGAATGATGGAGGCCACTGTGTTCATGGGACCTTCAATGCTGCAGACATTTTTTGGAACCCTTTCCCAGATCTGTGTCTCGACACAATCCTGTCTCGGAGCTCTAAAGACAATTCCTTCGACCTGTCAACTGTGGAACCTTATATATACACATGTGTGCGCCTTTCCAAATCATGTCCAACCAATTGACTGTACCACAGGTGGACTCCAATCAAGTTGTAGAAACATCTCAAGGATGACCAAACAGGATGCACCTAAGCTCAATTTCAAGTCCCATAGCAAAGGATCTGAATACTTATGTAAATAAGGTATTTCTGTTTTCAATTTTTAATACATTTACAAAAATGTGTGTGTAGATTACTGAGAATTGTTTTTTAAATCCATTTTAGAATAAGACTTAACGTAACAAAATGTGGAAAAAGTCAAGGGTTCTAAATACTTTCTGAAGGCAATGTATATACAGTGGAAGTCGGAAGTTTACATACACTTAGTGTAACGTACTGGGTGTCGTGAGTATGAAGTCAGGCGCAGGGAAAACAGAGAGTTCAATATAGTGCTCTTTTAATGCACACACGGTGAACCACTGCCACCCCACTAAATACTGGGTGCTCAAAACCAAAATGCCCTAGACACGGGGAACGAAAACAGTCCAGCACTATATACGAACATACACCAACACGTTCGTCTGTAACAAACACCAGGGTTACAATAATCAATCCCACACAAAGAAACGGGCGGGCCGGCTGACTAATAAAGCCCAACTAATTACAACCAACTCAAAACAGGTGTAATCAATAAACACATAAGGAGGGGGAGAAAATAATTAGTGGCAGCTAGTAGGCCGGCGACGACGACCGCTGAGCGCCACCCGAATGGGAAGGGGAGCCACCTTCGGTCGGAGTCGTGACACTTAGGTTGAAGTCATTAAAACTTGTTTTTCAACCACTCCACAAATATCTTGTTAACAAACTATAGTTTTGGCAAGTCGGTTAGGACATCTACTTTGTGCGTGACACAAGTAATTTTTTCAACAATTGTTTACAGACAGATTATTTCACTTATAATTCACGGGATCACAATTCTAGTGGGTCAGAAGTTTACATACACTAAGTTGACTGTGCCTTTAACTTTGGGCCAGGTGTCCCGCTAGCGTGCTACTACGATAACATCCGGTGAAATTGCAGAGCGCGAAATTCAAAATAAAAAAATCGTAATATTAAGCATTCATGAAAATACAAATGTCATACATCATTCTTTAGCTTAGAATCCAATTTACAATAGGCTTTACGGCAAAAGCATAGCATTTGATTGTCTGAGGACAGTGCCCCGCGTACACCAGCATTAAAAACATTTTTCAAACCAGCAGAGGTGTCACAGAAATATAGACAAAATAAATCACTTACCTTTGAAAATCTTCCTCTGTTTGCAAACCCAAGGGTCCCAGCTACACAACAAATGGTTGTTTTGTTCAATAAAGTCCTTCTTTATATCCCAAAAAAGTCTGTTTATTTGGCGCGTTTGATTCAGTAATCCACCCGTTCCACTCGTTCAACATGCAGACAAAGGATTCCCAAAAGTTACCGGTAAACCTTGTCCAAACTAGTCAAACAACATTTCTAATCAGTCCTCATGTACCCTAAAATTAAAATTAACTTTAACATTTAAGACGGAATGTAGTATGTTCAATACCGGAGATAAATAACAAAGTGTGCGCCCTCATTCACGCGCCTCACAAGACTTGAGTCCTAATGAGGGACACCTTGGAAAAACTAAAATGGCTTGTTAATTTTTTAGAAACAAGCCTAAAACCTTTTATAAAGACTGTTGACATCCAGTGGAAGTCATAGGTACTGCAATCTGGGTGCTTTTAGGTTGGAAATTCAAAAGCCAAAAACACAGCTCAAAAAACACATTTTCCGAATGGATTTCGCCTGCCATATCAGTTGTTATACTCACAGACATTATTTTAACAATTTTAGAAACTTCAAAGTGATTTCTATCAAATACAACCAATTATATGCATATCCTAGCTTCTGGGCCTGAGTAACAGGCAGTTTACTTTGGGCATATCAGACTATTTAAACTTCCGAACACTGCCCCCTAGCCCAAAGAGGTTTGGTAAGTCGGTTAGGACATCTACTTTGTGCGTTACATCTACTTTGTGCGTTTTCCAACAATTGTTTACAGACAGATTATTTCACTTATAATTCACTGTGTCACAATTCTAGTTGGTCAGAAGTTTACATACACTAAGTTGACTGTGCATTTAAACAGCTTGGAAGATTCCAGAAAATTATGTCATAGCTTTAGAAGCTTCTTATAGGGTTATTGACATCATTTGAGTCAATTGGAGGTGTACCTGTGAATCTATTTCAAGGCCTACCTTCAAACTCAGTGGCTCTTTGCTTGACATCATGGGAAAATCAAAAGAAATCAGCCAAGACCTCAGAAAAAAATGTTGACCTCCAAATGTCCGGTTCATCCTTGGGAGCAATTTCCGAACACCTGAAGGTACCATGTTTATCTGTACAAACAATAGTATGCAAGTATAAACACCATGGGACCACGCATTCACACCACTCAGGAAGGAGACGCATTCTGTCTCCTAGAGATGAACGTATTTTGGTGCGAAAAGTGCAAATCAATCCCAGAGCAACAGCAAAGGACCTTGTGAAGATGCTGGAGGAAACAGGTACAAATGTATCTATATCCACAGTAAAATGAGTCCTTTATAGACATAACCTGAAAGACTGATCAACAAGGAAGAAGCAACCAAAACCGCCATAAAGATCGTACTTTTTGGAGAAATGTCCTATGGTGTGAAACATAATAGAACTGTTTGGCCATAATGACCATTGTTATGTTTGGGGGAAAAAGGAGGAGGCTTGCAAGCCAAAGAACACCATCCCAACCATGAAGCACAGGGGTGGCAGCATCATGTTGTGGGGGTACTTTGCTGTAGATGGGACTGGTGCACTTCACAAATAGATGGCATCATGATGTAGGAAAATTACGTGGATATATTGAAGCAACATCTCAAGACATCAGTCAGGATGTTAAAGCTTGGTCACAAATGGGTCTTCCAAATGGACAATGACCACAAGCATACTTCCAAAGTTGTGTCAAAATGGCAACAAAGTCAAGGTATTGGAGTGGCCATCATGAAGCACTGGCCTCAAGCCTATAGAAAATGTGTGGACAGAACTGAAAAAGCATGTGCGAGCAAGGAGGCCTACAAACCTGACTCAGTTACACCAGCTCTGTCAGGAGGAATGGGACAAAATTCACCCAACTTTTTGTGGGAAGCTTGTGGAAGGCTACCCGAAACTTTTGACCCAAGTTAAACAATTTAAAGGCAATGCTACCAAATTCAAATTGAGTGTATGTAAACTTCTGACCCACTGGGAATGTGATGAATTAAATAAAGCGGAAATAAATCATTCTCTCTACGATTATTCTGACATTTCACATTATTAAAATAAAGTGGTGATCCTATCTGACCTAAGCCAGGGGATTTTTACTAGTATTAAATGTCAGGAATTGTGAAAAACTGAGTTTAAATGTATTTGGCTAAGGTGTATGTAAACTTCCGACTTCAACTGTATGTCTATTTATGTGTTTGTGTACAGTACCTTTTATATATTGGGGGCATTCTGTGGTGTGCTTTTGTATTGCTTTAAGAGCGAGTTGGCTAGCATGTTCTAATTGTAATGATCTCATTAGCACCCTGCTAATTCACAGTTATTTCCATGCAGTCAGACGAATCACGAATCTACAGCAATCAACATACTGGTGTCCTGCACATCTAATGTGATTTTCATACGGTCCTTCTCTCACCTCTATACGGTATTACCGGCCTAGTACACAATGGGGGTGCCAAAATGCTAACAAAATTTGAAAAAGTAATAGCAGCTGCTAACTAAATATGCTAACGAGCTCAAACGAAAATCAACACATTTCAAAGACAGGCAATCCAGCTCATAAAGTTATACATATATAGGTAGGAGCTACTGAATGTCATTTTTGGTGAGTTTGGACATTTACAAGCGAATTTGAACGAGACATTGTGCAAATTAACAATGTTTTGATGCATGCTTGTCTGAAGGAGGAACAGTACTGCTTCTGGAGCAGCATGTGTAGGCTACACGCTGTCTGTGTGGAGTCAACGGGCCTGCCTGATCTGCTTAGAGAAGAGGGGGGAGGAGGAAAAATGCAAGAATTCAAGAAAGAGGAAGCTGTACAAATAACTCATCCAAAGGGCTTTGACTTCTCAAACACAGCAGAAAGCCAACACAATATGTTGCCCCATCACCTTATTCATTCAGCCACTTACTTAGATTAACTAGCCAGTTACATTTAGAGGTCGCATTAAATGCAGAATGAGGCATTTTTCACACAGGAAAAAAAAAGAAGATAAAAGGCATGAGAAATATCTTGCTGCGTTTTGTAAATGCAGATATAAAATGGTTCTTATTGTAATTTCTGCCTGGCATCAGAATAATTTCATGCTTCAGTTGCCCTTCTCCACCCAGATGAGAATTCACGAACGGGAATTCTATCAGCAGACAGCGATCTGACTGATGTGTAACTACATTTCTCCTGTACTTTTTGGGGGGTACTTTTCTTGGTGTGGCCAGCCTACTTTTCTCTGGTAAAATACAAGATTATCTTTAATAATTATCTTTCTATGATAAACATTAGACATTTGATGGCCTTACATTGTTTTTGTAAAGAATACCTTGCTTTTTCATTGTAAGCTCATTTACTTGTGTGGCTGCCAGCCAAATAGCGTTGCACTTGTGTTGTCATCTGATGACAATGAAGCTATTTTCCATCCGAATGTGTTGCACAAATGTCTTTTCTGTGAAGGAATATTCTAGTTGCACGTCCTTGATCACTGTATTGAAGCAATAAAGAACTGTTGACTTTCAATATAAAACGCGACCCCTGTCAATACACAGCTGGACTCACCTGCTCCTGCTTCTCTTGTGCTATTTACAAACACACACACGTCACTGGCTCAACTGTTCTGGGGAACTACATTAAGCTTCACCATGTAAAATAATGTGACAGGTGAAATGAAGAACCCGATCTGCTTTATCTCCTGACATATTGCACAAGTTGACTGCAGGTTTTCACTTAAAAGTAGATACAAATATTCAAATGTATTAAAAGACTTCAAAGGAATAGTTTCAACGGTATTGACAGTATTGAAAAACCATTCCCATGGCTATTTCCAAATACCCTGGTATATGGTATATACAGAATATGGCCTTATCTACTCCAGTGTTGAGTTGTGGTTTCATTTCTGACAGAATTCGTTAAACAGGTACAGGGCACAGAGCATGTTGTCAGCAGAAAAGGTAGCCTATGATGGACATTATAAAACCATACCCTCCTCGTCAAAGGGAGCCCATATTTATTTCATGGATGTTACCACAACTCATGGTGATTTCCAAAGGTGCCTCGGCATCATATAGTGTGTACTGTGTGTTCTAGCCTATTGTGTACTGTGTGTCCTAGTCTCTCTCTCTGTGTGTCCTAGTCTCTCTCTCTCTCTCTCTCTCTCTCTCTCTCTCTCTGACTTCTTTAAATGAACATGTTGACACTAATGGGAGAGGGAAAGAGCAGATGCCTATATTATTAATGCCATCCTTTTCCCTTTCAATTACATTTAACATGACACTGAATGACGGTGCAAACTGGCAGAGAGGCAGTGCTTCACATGACATTAGCCGACGTCTTTGCCTCCCAGTTCATAGAGGTAATTGGCAACAGGAGTGACAGTGGGAGCGGGTTCTTTTTGAAGAGCACCTCTGAATGCTCCGTCAAATGATGCTCTATCGTTTTTAGTTCATGGAGTAACCAATATGGGCCTGTCACACGCTTCCTTCCTAAAGGAATAGCAGACAACATGGCTTTTAAATGTGTCACTTTTTTTCTGCTGGCCCCTCAGTCAGCCCCGTCCGTTTGAGAGCAAAAGTGGCATTTATGTCCATAGATCATTTTTTGAAGCAGTTTACAAATCATGTTCCGTTTCTATCACTGACATTAAGTTGAATATTGAGCTTTCGGGGAATTCTATACTTTTTAAGTAACACCATAAGTAATAGACTTTTCACAGTGCAATTCACAGTTGACCAAGCATTTTTAAAGATGACATTTTTCTTCCTCCCTTTTTATTACCTGAAAATTGCAGTTTACATAATATTGAAGCACAATGAATTATTAGATATTTCTCTCATCTATTGCTGTACAGATATATTTTTTTATTGAATTGAATGTGATAGTTTAGTACTGAGCAGTTGGAAATTTTATATGCTCCTCTCTATTCTCCTAATTGTTCAGGGGGGAGTAAATCTGTTTACCTGATTGATCTTAAATCTCAATATGCCAGTCATATCCCCTACCTTTAAACAATCTCTAGTTCTGAGGGATATTAATAATTCTGCTGGAAAGTGGGGTCACGTGTGCTGTTTGCTTGTAAGCATGAAATTCAGCCTGCAGCCCATCTCTATTGAACACAATTACAAGCTGTTGGAAGGAACATAGAATGTTCTTTTGATTGGTCAACCCCCAGGATTTGAGCACACAGCTGAAAATGCTCCGGGATGTCTCCCTGAATTAGGGAAAGAAGAGAGGAAGAGATTGAAGACTGACTGACACACACAGTCCTTCTGAAACAATATGCAGCGTTGCCATGATCATTGTGGGTGGAAAGAGAAGGGGGGGGAGAAGCTGTTTTGTGCTTTTTCAAACCTACAGTACAGTAGCTAGCTCTGAACAGTGGGTATTGGGTTCAAAGGTATGAGATGGTTCTTCAAGGATTTTGTTTTTGTTCGTGCATGCTACACTATCCTTCGTTTACCATTTGAAATCCTCTGAAATTAGGCAGATTGGATTTATATGTTCTGCAAAGGCATAATTGGCAAAAAATGTCTAATAAAAAGTTCACAATTTATTTAGTCCGGGTTGTCCATCTGTAGATGCTCTACAGATGGTCATACTATCAACAAACTACAAGTATCTGTTGACAAGCTACTGCTTGCTAAGGTTAGGGTTAGGTTTAGAATAAGGGTAAGGGCAGTTGTCACCAACCGGTTGATCGTGATCAACTGGTCGATCTCCAAGCCATTCCTAGTCGATCATCAAACATTTCTGTAAAAAAAACAATGATAAAGCCTGTTTTTGTAATTTGTTTTGCGCTGTTGGCGTTAGGTGCACTTGATTCAGCAGCCCTAGTGTCGGGAAGGCAAATTGTTCCCATTTTGAAACATTTCATGTGTCTGAAGGAGGAACTCTGCCCAGAGAGCAAAGAGCTGCTGTTTTTATGAATAAAATCATGTTTATGTTGTTATTCAGCACTGTCAACATTTTGTTCAACAGTTTTATATGCCATAACATGTACGATCTCCCTACTTCTACTCATGCTACATCCAGCACTGCAGCGGCAATGAATGAGTAGAGCAACATGTTTCGATAAGCTTGCATTGTTATTATTTGTGGCTTGTTGCTTTTTTAATGTAAAGGGATATTTCACTTTCTCTGGTCATAGGAGTAACAACATGAATTGGTGCATGATGCAGAAGTAATGCAGTACGACTTAAGTTTTGCCATCAACTGCAAGACTGTGTCCCCTTTTCTCAGCGGAGGGAGGGAGAGAGGAGGGGCAATGAGTTGGGTGAGAGGGAGCCTCACTGCTGCTCCCTCCCTTCAGACTGACCATCAGATACAGGCCATCAGTCCAGTAAAAAGCTGTGCCTCACAGGTAGTACAACAAATGATCTATTATCTATTATATATTATCATTTCAAAATGGTCAGAGAAGAACAACATTGGCAGGGCAATTCAAGAATAGCCCATATGTGGTGATAATGTAATGGGCCTATAGCCTACAGAAATATTTTGAATGGATTCATGTGGCGTAGGCTTACGTTTTTGAAGTCATGTTTAAAAGAAAAAAAGAATCTGAGCGGTAGATCTCGGATTGAATTTTGATTCAGAAAGTCATCTTGACTGACGACTGGGTTAGGGTAAGGGTTATGGTCAGGGATACGTTTAGGATAAGGGTTAAGGTTAGTGTTAATAGCTACTTAGTTCACATGTTACTGATAGTCTGTAGAGTATTTGTATAGATGGACTATACAAATACAAAACTATATGCAGTGGGGAGAACAAGTATTTGATACACCGCCGATTTTGCAGGTTTTCCAACTTACAAAGCATGTAGAGGTCTGTAATTTTTATCATAGGTACACTTCAACTGTGAGAGACGGAATCTAAAACAAAAATCCAGAAGATCACATTGTATGATTTTTAAATAATGAATTAGCATTTGTTTGTTTGCTGAAATGACTGCATTTGTATATCCCGTGTTGATATGCGTTCCACATAATAGGTCACCTTCTTCAGATCAGTGAATAAATTGAGTAGATAGGGACAAATATGGATTACTGACTTTTCACCAGTTATAGATCATTGACTACGTGCTGTACACACAATGCCACATCAACCAGAGAAATATTGATAAATCGTTGCACAGATACCATTGGGTCGATAAGCACCACTGCAACCTATAATTCCCAGTAAAAAAAAATATGTCGATGGTGACTGCCATTGACACTTCTATACATCATCAAGAGTCTTTATCAAATCTTTATCAAGTCTTTATCAAATCTTTAAAATCTTTATCAAGATTCTATGAAAATGTGTGCTGGTTAATTATATCATGGCGTTTGCCTTAGCTCCAGTTGTGGAACAGGCTGACTTTTACATAGTGACATGGCAAAGGCATCCAACTTTCAGGGACGGAGGGTCCGGCCATCTGGAAAATGCTAGTGAGTCTCCCTGCCCCACACTTGTCTAGTTAAAACAGCATCGAAGCCAAAATTCAGAGCAGCCATGACTTGGCCTGTTCCACTTGTCTCTGTGTAGTGGATGTCTTATTTTTTTTTTAAACCTCCAAAGTGCTTTAACACTGGGCACTACACAGTTGTACAGAGTTACACTTGATTCACTTCATTGTAGTGCCACTATAAGCCTATTGTATTGACACCACTCTGTGCACCGCAGACGTTTTGGCTTGTGGGCAGCTTAACTTTCTGAAATAGAGACATTTTCTTGATGTTCAGGAGCTAATGTGTCAGGGACTGCCTATTGTCCGCTGCCCCGCTAGGACGCCAGGCGTTCAAACCTAGCTGTCCATCATCTAACGCTAATACAGTAAGGTACCTTCAGCGGGAAGTGAAAGGGAGGCATACAGTAGGTTACCTGCTAGAAGATTTAATGGGTGGAGGGGCAGCAAGGAGGGGGAAGGGCGGTATGCATGCACCCACCAAATACTAGGTTCACCACTGCTTGGACTGAAATAAATCCTAATGAGTGTTGTAATTTCATCATCATTGCCATAATTTCAGCCATGTGTAATCCCCTAGGTATGGAGCCATTTGTCTGATTATGAAACCTCCCAGCACATCCTCTAAATGGCATCCTTTACTGAAATAAACAATTGTAGTAATGCTGGGAATAGTCAGATCTGAGATAAGTATACTTCTGTACTGTGCTGTGAGTCAGTGTCTGTGTCTGCACCTGGGTTTTTCCACATGATAATTGCCTCCGTCTTATTTGGAATAGCAATGAAAATGGGCAGCACATGCCAGATTTGTAATAATTATAGTTTCCTTGTTGTTTTGAGGAAAACATCTGCCATGCTTACAGAGGGATATCTTAACAATTAAAGCATGAAAGACTGAGGAGTTGTCTGAGGTCTGCAGGGTATGCCTATCTCCCTCAGAGTCCAACATGAGAAGTTTTGTTTTTAATCACTCTGAAAACACTTCAGGGGCTACTCGCCTGTATTCATTCTGTTAAGTAGACTTAACATTTCGATGTGATCTGCAACCAATTTCGGATAGCAACCTCATAACCAAAGCTCATCTCACAAATGATGGAAGTTAATGTTTAAACTGTGTTAGCACTCTAGGTATTTTCTGCACACCTTGGTTTGCTTGAAAATAGGAAGTAGCTATACTTGTTCAAAGGCTGTAGTACTTTGCTGTCGTCCAAAGTAAACACTGGTAATATATTGATCCATAGAAAAGACACTAGCGCTATTCTCATGAGTGATTTCTTTTGTAGAAAATACATACACAAGCAAGACTATGACAGCGAGGGCACAAATTGGACCCCAGTCGTAACACTTATTGCCTTTGGACATAGCGAACATAGCGAACATAGCGAACATAGCGAACTGGACATATCATGCTCTCAACACTTTGAGTAACTACCATTCCAATGATGTGTGACAAGACCTTGGCGACAGCCAGCCAGTATACATTCCCTCTCCATGCTGAATAATTGCTTCAACTTAATAATGAACTTCAGAGCTCACTGTCAGGTAAAGTGACTGTCTGAAATCACAACTGGCTAACGGGGAAAGAGATTACATTCTAGCCCACGTGAGGAGAGGTGCTGTTGGGTTATCTGGGCTCAGCTGTCCACTCACTGCCCTTCACTAAAGATTATGAAGAACTCCAGTGCGCCCTTAAATTTGGCACAGGCTCTGACAATGGCAGGTTCCCTTAGCATCTCACCCCCTTTAACCTCAGAACGGGCTGAATTGGAACAGTGGTCAGAAGTTAGAGGAACTTTTGTTTTGTGATCTTCTTTTTACATTTAGCCCGAACTTCGTGATTGCACAGTGATGAGGGCAGCGATGCCTTAGGTTTTGGGTTTCAGTTAAAAGGTGTGTAACTTAGAGGTACAAAATTAAACGCATCACATTGTGAACTGTAAATGTCTTGAGTTTTTGAAACTCAAAGAAATAGCGAAGAAGTCTAAACTAAACTTCTAACACTGATCTTACATCTTGTCATAGAATGCCAAGGAAAATATGAATAACTATTAAAGGAAATTGCTTCTTTCTTGGTGATTGGTAGAAAACGTAAGAAGTTATACCAGAATATGTCAGCTATTTTCAAAGGGTTGTTTTGATGTAGGATGACTCCCACGTCTTTTTCCTTCATTAAATAGATTTCTTGGCGTCCAATTAATTCAATGAAACAAAAAGACATCTTCTTACCACAAAGGATTTCATCAGTTTCTTGTCCTAATTCCGAGCCATCCTTTAATCTGAAATAAATCGACAATATCTATTTACCAGTATACAGTCAGACAACAATCCATGTCCTAATTCTTTCCTGTGCACTTGCCAGAAACCTGCAGTGAAATGATGATAGGTAGAATGTGATGGAATTGCAGTTAACAAATCACACTGGGGAGTAATACGGTATTGAAGTAAACACTTGTTTTCACTGTTGACAATGAACACAATGAACAGCACAGCACATATGAAAATATAGCCTTAAGAAAATGTCAATCTAAAGGTAGAAATGTCATGCTTTAGGTCATTCAAATGTACTGCGACTGGATAATCCCTGTCGTTTCTCCTGATTGAACTTTTATGTTCACTAATTTCTATGCACATTTCTACAATTAGATAATAACACTGAGTAAAAGAGAATGTTTTGGGATTTTCACCCTCCAGACATTATTTCCTAAAGGACTTAATGATGAAATGCCTATGTATGTTATGTTATGAATTTGAACATGAATTATGTCCCTATTTAAGATTACTCTGATGTTTTTCGTACAATGTACCCAATGATTAATGTAAACTTGCTATGTCCTCATTGTGGTTTTACAGACGTGTTCAATGCGTCTTATTTACACAATTTATTCTAATATTTCTGAAATGCATATGGTTATATTTGGTAGCACTTTGTTTTTCCTTCGCCTCCAACCCCTTTCCATGCGTGGAACGGATGTGGGTGGGGCTAGGTCTACATGAGGGTGCTAAAAAAATTCACAAAAGCTCTGACGAAGGCCGTGAGGCCGATATGTAAGCTTATTAAAGATCAGTGATACTATCAAGAGCAGTGTGCGGTTTCACATAAACTCTAAGAATTTTAGCAACAAGGAAATGGCGGATCGATTTCTGCAAATTGCACCTTTTAAGTCCGGTACCTCCACTGGTTAAATTGTCAACTTCAACGAACATTCCCAGTGACAAGCTGCCACTTCAGTCCAGTGAGTCAGCTTTACCCTGTCTGACCTTATCAGTGGGGGTACAGCCTGCACTCCTTGACTCCACCGGTGGCATAGCGTCGCCTTGCGCCAGCAGTCCTCTCGCTTAAGGGCACTGACCTGCTGCCATCCTGTCCATGGTGGGCCGGGGTTGGCCACATAGGCCTATGTTTACTGTATGGTTGTGTCATGTGACCTAACTGATTCATCCGGTCATGTTCTTTTGAATACATGAATACTAAGAATTTCTCTGACACTAGAATGTTGGCAGAAAATACATGTGTGTTTGCATCTACTGAGGTGTTGGTCTATCTGTTCCGGTTGAGAAGGGCTTTTTAGCTATTTTTACTACACATACACTACATTTTATTTATTACATTATTACATTTACATTATATTTTTTTCATTTCACCTTTATTTAACCAGGTAGGCTAGTTGAGAACAAGTTCTCTTTTGCAACTGCGACCTGGCCAAGATAAAGCATAGCAATTCGACACATACAACAACACAGAGTTACACATGTAATAAACAAAACATAGTCAATAATACAGTGGAACAAAAGAAAACAAAATGTCTATGTACAGTGTGCAAATGAGGTAAGATAAGGGAGTTAAGGCAATAAATAGGCCATAGTGGCAAAGTAATTATAATATAGCAATTGAAACACTGGAATGGTAGATGTGCAGAAGATGAATGTGCAAGTAGAGATACTGGGGTGCAAAGGAGCAAGATAAATAAATAAATACTGTATGGGAATAGGTAGATAGATAGATGGGCTGTTTACAGATGGGCTATGTACAGGTGCAATGATATGTGAGCTGCTCTGACAGCTGGTGCTTAAAGCTAGTGAGGGAAATATGAGTCTCCAACTTCAGAGATTTTTGCAGTTCGTTCCAGTCATTGGCAGCAGAGAACTGGAAGGAAAGACGACCAAAGGAGGAATTGGCTTTGGGGATGACCAGTGAGATATACCTGCTGGAGCGCGTGCTACGAGTGGGTGCTGCTATGGTGACCAGTGAGCTGAGATAAGGCGGGGCTTTACCTAGCAGAGACTTATAGATAACCTGTAGCCAGTGGGTTTGGCGATGAGTATGAAGCGAGGGCCAGCCAATGAGAGCGTACTGGTCGCAATGGTGGGTAGTGTATGGGGCTTTGGTGACAAAAAGGATGGCACTGTGATAGACTGCATCCAGTTTGTTGAGTAGAGTGTTGGAGGCTATTTTATAAATGACATCACCGAAGTCGAGGATCGGTAGGATGGTCAGATTTACGAGGGTATGTTTGGCAGCATGAGGGAAGGATGCTTTGTTGCGATATAGGAAGCCAATTCTAGATTTAATTTTGGATTGGAGATGCTTAATGTGAGTCTGGAAGGAGAGTTTACAGTCAAACCAGACACCTAGGTATTTGTAGTTGTCCACGTATTTTAAGTCAGAGCCGTCCAGAGTAGTGATGCTGGACGGGCGAGAAGGTGTGGGCAAGGATCGGTTGAATAGCATGCATTTTGTTTTCCCTGCGTTTAAGAGCAGTTGGAGGTCACGGAAAGAGAGTTGTATGGCATTGAAGCATGGCCAAAAGTATATGGACACCTGCTCGTCAAACATCTCATTCCAAAATCATGGGCATTAATATGTAGTTGGTCCCCCCTTTTCTACTATAACAGCCTCCCTCCACTCTTCTGGGAAGTCTATCCACTAGATTTTGGAACATTGCTGCGCGGACTTGCTTCCATTCAGCCACAAGAGCTGTGAGGTCGGGCACTGATTATCAAATCAAAAAAGTGTATTTGTCACGTGCGCCGAATACAACAGGTGAAACAGTGAAATGCTTACTTACAGGCTCTAACCAATAGTGCAAGAAAAGGTGTGAGGTGAACAATAGGTAAGTAAAGAAATAAAACAACAGTAAAAAGACAGGCTATATACAGTAGCGAGGCTATAAAAGTAGCGAGGCTACATACAGACACCGGTTAGTCAGGCTGATTGAGGTAGTGTGTACATGTAAATATGGTTAAAGTGACTGCACATATGATGAACAGAGAGTAAAAGTAGCATAAAAGAGAGGTTGGAGGGTGGCAGGTGGCGGGACACAATGTAGATAGCCCGGTTAGCCAATGTGCGGGAGCACTGGTTGGTCGGCCCAATTGAGGTAGTATGTACATGGATGTATAGTTAAAGTGACTATGCTTATATGATAAACAGAGAGTAGCAGCAGCGTAAAAAGAGAAGTTGGGGGGGCACACAATGCAAATGGCCCGTGTAGCCATTTGATTAGCTGTTCAGGAGTCTTATAGCTTGGGGGTAAAAACTGTTGAGAAGCCTTTTTGTCCTAGACTTGGCACTCTGGTACCGCTTGCCATACGGTACTAGAGAGAACAGTCTATGGCTGGGGTCTTTGACCATTTTTAGGGCATTCCTCTGACACCACCTGGTGTAAAGGTCCTGGATGGCAGGCAGCTTAGCCCCAGTGATGTACTGGGCCATACACACTACCCTCTGTAGTGCCTTGCGGTCAGAGGCCGAGCAATTGCCGTACCAGGCAGTGCTCTCGATGTTGCAGCTGTAGAACCTTTTGAGGATCTCAGGACCCATGCCAAATCTTTTTAGTTTCCTGAGGGGGAATAGGCTTTGTCGTGCCCTCTTCACAACTGTCTTGGTGTGTTTGGACCATTCTAGTTTGTTGTTGACGTGGACACCAAGGAACTTGAAGCTCTCAACCTGCTTCACTACAGCCCCGTCGGTGAGAATGGGGGCATGCTCGGTCCTCCTTAGGTATTCCTCTTGTCCAGATGGGATAGGGCAGTGTGCAGTGTTATGGCGATTGCATCATTTGTGGACCTATTAGGGCAGTAAGCAAATTTAAGTGGGTCTAGGGTTTCTGGGATAATGGTGTTTATGTGAGCCATGACCAACCTTTCAAAGCACTTCATGGCTACGGACGTGAGTGCTACGGGTCTTTTGGGCGATTAGACCTGCGTTCAAATTCATCCCAAAGGCATTTGTCCAGGCTAGTCATGTTCTTTCACACCGATCTCGACAAACCATTTTCTGCCACAAAGTTGGAAGCACAGAATCGTCTAGAACGTCAATGTATGCTGTAGCGTTAAGATTTCCCTTCACTGGAACTAAGGGGCCTCGCCTGAACCATTTAAAACAGCCCCAGACCATTATTACTCCTCCACCAAACTTTACAGTTGGCACTATGTATTCAGGCAGGTAGCATTCTCCTGGCTTCCTCCAAACCCAGATTCGTCCAGGGGACTGCCAGATGGCGATTCATCTCTCCAGAGAACTCGTTTCCACTGCTCCAGAGTCCAATGGCGACAAGCTTTACACCACTCCAGCCGACACTTGGCATTGCACATGGTGATCTTAGGCTTGTGTGTGGCTGCTCTGCCATGGAAACCCATTTCGTGCAGTTCTTGTGCTGATGTTGCTTCCGGAGGCAGTTTGGAACTCACTAGGGAGTGTTGCAACCAAGGACAGACCATTTTTATGTGTTATTCGCCTCAGCAATCACCGGTCCCGTTCTGTGAGCTTGTGTGGTTTACCACTTCATGGCTGAGCCGTTGTTGCTCCTAGACACTTCCACTTCACAATAACAGAACTTACAGTTGACCAGGGCAGCTCTAGCAGGGCAGAAAGTTCATGAACTGACTTGTTGGAAAGGTGGCATCCTATGATTGTGGCACGGTGAAAGTCATTGAGTTCTTCAGTATGGGCCCTTCTACTACCAATGCTTGTCAATGGAGATTGCATGGCTGTGTGCTCGATTTTATACACCTTTCAGCAACAGGTGTGGCTGAAATAGCCGAATCCACTGATTTGGGTGGACACCAGTGGAGGCTTCTCAGAGGAGGAAGGGGAGGACCATCCCCCTCAGTGATTTATATAAACATTTACTTTTTAAAACATTTAAAAAGGTATCATGAAATAATTAATTAAATAATTGATTAAAACTCACTATTTTGCAAAGAAGTTCTACAGTAGCCTCAACAGCACTCTGTAGGGTAGCACCATGATGTAGCCAGAGGACAGCTAGCTTCCATCCTCCTCTGAGTCCATTGTCTTCAATACAAAACCTAGGAGGCTCATGGTTCTCACCCCCTTCCATAGACTTACACAGTAATTATGACAACTTCCGGAGGATGTCCTCCAATCTATCAGAGCTCTTGCAGCATGAACTGACATGTTGTCCACCCAATCAAAAGATCAGATAATTAATCTAGTACTGAAAGCATAAACTACAACTAGCTAACACTGCATTGCTTCAATTGTGGTGTGTAGTTGACTCAAAGAGAGAAATAAAATAGTTGAACAGTTTTGAACAAATGAATTTCTTCCAAAATGAAAGAGAAGCAAGAGAGAAATAGAGAGAGAGATTTAGCACCATGGTGTAGCCAGTGCTAAACTTTCAGTTTCACTTACTTAGCAAGCAAATGCAGCTAGCTAGTTTAGCCTACTGAAACACCCTGCTCAAACAGAGGGATGCTATAGTATGTTAGCAAGCTGGCTATGACTATTCAACACAACACTGGAACTGGTCACATCACTGGTCACATCAAGTTTGTCTCTCAACCTGTGTGCAGCTACATTGTAAACTTTCATTCATATGCTAAGTTGTAGTAACCTCATAAAGGGTAGAGGGAAAATGTTAGTATCATGTAGTAGCCTAAACCTATCGCTGTCACATTTAACTGGGTGAATGGAATATGAATGACAGTCATCCAATATGCTGTAATAGAAATAAGGCCTTGCTCATGAAAAAAAGTGTCCTCCCTAATCTGAAACTGCACTGCACTGTCCACATACTTTTTTTTTGCATACTTTTTTTGTCATGAGCTGTCATGCATGATGAATAATTATGAGCGTGACGTACTGTTGATATAGAATGTTCATTATTAATGTTCATTATTTAGAGCTCATTTCAGCAAGGTGCTGAAAACAGGCTTTTTATAGTTAGTTTCCAGTTTGATAGTTTCCAAATATTTGTTTGTGAGTATAATCTGTTCTAAAACCCTCTTCTCTTAGCTGTGTACCCTCCTTCAGATGATTTACAGTAAGGTCATTATCTAATGTCATTACAAGCTGATTTGATGAGATGAGAGAGAGGTGTTGTCTTGTGCTCAGCCAATATATTGAAGATTAAAGAGCATTGGCTTGGCTGTCATGATGATGATCTGCCTTTTAACCTCGTTAAACCTCAACAACCTTGACCACTTCTTGAATTACTTTTTCAACCAGGAAATGATGGACCTCAAAAGTGCCTACATGCTGCTTTACCTTGACTCTGGCTGATAGATTGCCCTGGCTGTTCCCAAATTTACCTCAAAATACCCCACTGCAGGGCTCCTCTGCTAAACACCTTTTCTTTGTCATGTCGGAAGTAAATGAACACAACCCTAATTCACTCATCTGGAAACTCTAAGTCCTGTGCTCTATGTACACGCCAAGGCTTAGCTCAGTATGACTTTCATCAAATCATTTCTTTTTGCACTGAAATCCAATTAGAGTTTTTTTTTCACAGTGAGATTTCCAGGTTACACTGTATTCCAGGTCGTGTTACTTGCAGCTTTTTAATTGTTCCTTTTTAATTTATGTGTAAATTATTTTGGTTTTACATTGTGATCTAATTATCTACTTTCTGGATCCATGAGAGACAGGAAGCAATTCATAGATGGACCTCAGATTAAGTCATAGGTTTCTTCTAGACTAGAAAATGTTTATGATTCTCAGTGGGTTCAGATTTGCGTTCTACAAACAAACATTCTCCCTGGGTATTATAATGTATTTTCTGTTAAGGAATGGTAATACTCTTGCGAAAGCCTGTCTTCATTTTTTTTTTTTTTTTTTACCCCTGTTAAGAGATACGGGGAAAATAGAAAGAAAAGGCAAAAAGGCTTATTTGTGGAGTTTCTTTTCAAGTGTGTGATGCTGGCCATCTGTTGTGGCTCTGAGACATACGCCTCGAGGTAGATGGCAGCCAACACTTCTGCAGCAGGCAGCCTGTTTACACTTCTTAATGATGATTTGAATATGTATCAAACACAATTCTCCTCCTAACAGGACTGAGGAGTTAATTCCTCATTTACCTCAGTAAGGATGTGACTTAATCACACTCGTATGGAACATCTCTAGTGAAGGCCTTCCCAGCAGGGAAGACAGGGTTCTCATTAGAAATCAAAAGTATTCTCTGATTGGGAAAATAAACTTTAAATAATTTGTGTCTGTGTCAATGTTTGAGACATTTATCTTAGCGACATAATTAAAGCGATGTGTTTTATCCTATTGTTGTCTCATTGATGTGGGATTATGTCTTGATGTTGAATTTTTCAGACCACCTTTGTGAGAGTTTGCTTGTTTATGTGCGGCCTTTTATTGATGGACTCTTCTTTAAGTGTGCATATTATCAAGGACATTTTTATTTATGAGTAAAACATTCAACAGGAGTTATTTCATCAGAAGATAGAAAATACTTTGGTAGAGGCTTGTGGAGGCTCTATGAAAGGATGTGGGTAGAAAGCAATTTGAACCTACTCTGTGTAGTTCTATGGCACACGTCTTTCATGCCGAAGAAAAGGACATTCACTTCTTTGTATATAAATTGCATAACACTTTAGGTACAAGTGTTAGGTACAAAATTGCATGATTATTAGGTACAAGTGACTGAAAAGTTGCATGTGATTATGCATAGAATATGAATCAGTGCAGATATTCCAATGCACAATTTAGTATTTTCTTGCAAACATACACTGTTTAACCCTGTTTTTAAAATCTGGAATATTTCTGCAAGAAAAATGAATGAATGCGAGATATATTTTGCAGTGGCTAAATGGCAACATGTACTGTCTGTATATTTAGGCAAGCGAGGGAGATATACACTTGTCAACGTCCCAGTTGTTGCTGTGACCTCCAGAGACCCAGTGGCATTATTTCACTGTGCCACCCTGCCTTCTCCTGTAGTTGGCCAACTATAAATTCAGCCTCTTTGATTTCTACCAGGCACTGCAAACCTGCTGACAATCAGAAAAGGCCCAGGCACACCGCCTCAATAGATGTTCCCCCTCAGCAAAAGTGACATATTTTGTTGCATGTTATTGGGGAGGTAGGGAAGGGAGTAATAACATACGTGGCTTTGGAGAGCTGCTGAATGGTTTAGTCTAATGAAGAGAGATTCCCTGGAACTCGTGCCACTTACAGGCCCATTTGTCAGTTAATTAGTAAACTGTTGACCCTCCAAGTGGGGTTCCTCTTTAGTATGTTTATTAGAAAGGCCTATGTACCTCTACCTAATGAAATCCTATTTGGTAGTGTTACTCAAACACACAGACGATTACCCAAACAAACGTACAGACAAACACACATTATTACCAAAACACACAGATCGCTATAAAAATGCTTGCTTAAAAACAACCCAATTTGGGTAAATATTGGACAGTACACATATTGGTTTATTTTGACCCAGCCATTGGTGCGCACTAATATTTGATATGTGTATATACTATACTGTATACTAGTGATGCACTATATATCGGTGAACATATTGGAATCGTCCGATATTAGCTAAAAATGCCAACATCGGCATCGGCCCGTTATGTCTAGTTTAACGCCGATGTGCAAAACCGATGTCAAAGCTGACGTGCATACCTATATAATGTAGGTACATGATGTAATGACGCCACGTAAAATGTAGCGCTACACGTGCAACACAGCATTCCTGACCTAGCCCACAATGTCTGCTGTGTGGACCAAGCAGTCAACAAGTCAAAGCAGTCATTTGAAAGAGTAAGAGAATTTCAGCGTCACATCTCAAAAGTGAAATCCATTAACGCCAAGATAATGATGGAATTCATTGCCCTTGACAATCAACCGTTTTCTGTCGTGGGTGATGTTGGCCTTTGCCGAATGGTCGAGCACCGGTACACACTACCAAGTGCGCTATTTTCCAGATGTACCGGAGTTACACAGTAATAGCGTCACTGCTATTAGCTTCACGACTGACATTTGGACCAGCGATATCAAACCCATGAGCATGCTGAGTCTGACAGCACGGTGGGTCGTCGAGGATTTCGTACTGAGGAAAGTCGTATTGCAAACTCATGAATGTGCTGGTTGTCATACCGCTGCTGCCATTTCAATGGCATTTGAGAACTTGTTTGAAACTTGGAAACCTGAACACATTAGCTAGCTCCATTCGAACAACGGACTCGAGAAATGAGCTCATCAACTGCGCCCACAGTAGACGTGATACCCTTTGTCATGGTATTGAAATGCCTGCTCAACAAAACTGCAGACACAGGCTGTGAACAAGTGATTCAGTGGTATTCTCTCTTTACTGTGTCGCCACCATGCTCGATGCTATGGACAAGGACCTTCAATGCAGACAAGAAACATGGTTTACATGAAATGTTACATACGCAGCTGGACAAGATGGAAATGGACATAGTGACAATGCGCACCGAGGAAGAGAGGCCACAGACAGACAGAGCTGAAATTTCACTGCTTGACAGGATGAAATCCTGGATGAGAATGAAACGACTAAATGAACAACGAAACAGCACAGCAAGTAAGTGAAAGAAATAGGGTTTGATTATGTTTTACTGGTAACAGGGACATGCGTAAATGCCAACAAAATAACTTTTTGGTCAGTGTGGTGTGTGTAACCTTTATTTAACTAGGCAAGTCAGTTAAGAACAACTTCTTATTTACAATGATGGCCCAACCCGGACGACGCTGGGGCAATTGTGCGCCGCCCTATGGGACTCCCAATCACGGCCAGACGTAATACAGCCTGGATTTGAACCAGGGACTGTAGTGATGCCTCTTCCACTGGGATGCAGTGCCTTAGACCACTGTGTCCATGTGTGTGTGTTTGTTAACTATTTAACTGTACTAGAATGCTTAAAAGGACGCTAAAAATTTAAATTTTGGTTATCGGTATCTGTATAGTTTTTCAGGGGGCAAGGAAAATATTGGATATCGCTATCGGACAAAAATGTCATATCGGTACTTCAATAGTATATACCTCACATGCGACTCATAATAAGACAAAGCAATTAGCCTATTTTGCACTCTGATTTCCTCTGGGACTACACAGTCATATCAAGAATTTTCAAGCATTTTCATAGTTTGGTGTGTCGCAATTCATTTTCCCAAGTAAAAACACAACTAGCTCTAGAATTAACATATTTTTCTGATTCTCTTCTTATGCATGCCAATATGTTGCCAGTAATGAGGAATTGAATCCTTCGTCGAATCAAATGTAAGACCATTCATGCCTTTTTTGATCAAATCATTAATATGAGTCAATTTCTGACTCAAAAATATAAATGAGCGTAAATTACATTACGGTTAATCAGTTATCTGTATGTTGAGCATTGTGGCTTTTGTGAGGCTTACCCAGGAGTATGACTACCTATGCATGTCCCAAGGTTGGGAAAGTTATCACTTTGTTATAATATGCTGTATTTAAATAATAATGTTATTAATTTAATATTAAAATGAGTAATGTGCAAAAATATTGATGAAAAAGGGATATTTGCAGTGTACAAACTTAACATGATGAACAGGAATGACATTTACTGTCATGAGTGGCCAAAAATAATCTGAATGCAAATATCTCTTTTTCATCAATTATATCTTGGAATTTTCTCACTAGTTTTCATTGGGAATTCAATATAAAGTGTTTTTATGAAAAGCAATCACTTTTGTATGGAAAAGCACAGAAGCCTACAAACTACACATGGTTAATTATGTTTTGAGGCGACTTCGATGCCCGGGAGGCAGCCGGTATCAAATCGAATGTAGTCAACTTTCAGTCCGTGCAAAATACACCTACACTGGCGCCCAACTTTCAGTCCGTGCAAAATACACCTACACTGGCGCCCGGGCAAGATTAATCGAACACCATCAATCTGATGCTGTGTTCACGTGCTAGTTGGAATTAGGAACGAATCAGCAAGTCAGAAATGTCAGAGTTTCCTAGTTCCAAATAGCATGTTAATGTGGCAACAATACCAGTCTCTTTAACTTACGTTCAACTCCTTGCTACTCCTTGTCATTGCCAAAGAGACAGGCCTTTCGGAAATCTCAACGTTAAATATGCACTGGATTTATGGTGGAGTTGCTCATTTGTTGTTGTAAATAAAATTAATGTTTTCCATGACAAAATGTGGTGTTGACAAAATGTGAATTAATAACAAAGTAAAAAATAAACATGTAATTGTTTGTTGGGCAACTAAGACATTTTGTGGTTGGAATTGCAGTATGTATTTACTTTGAGAGTTTAGACATGAGCTAGCAACTTTTGACAGACTGGTTTTGTCTGGACAAACAAAAAAGGGTTGCTTAGCAACCGGAAACCTAACGTGTTCAAAAAGTTCCAATATTTGCATAATCGTTTGGATTGGAAGATAACTTTGAGGGTTATCGAATCAGGATAAAATCCTCTGTTCTCCTTGAGCTCATTAATGATAGAATGTTCATATTTGAAGATGGCAGATAGGCCAGTCTCTTTGGCACATGACATGGAGTACAGTGAGTGGATTAGCTAAAGAGACTGGTACCCAGGCTTAATGCCTTCTATTTTTGAAGACATTTATTTTAATTGTTAGAGCGGCCACTTGAGTGTTTGGTCAATATAATGGAGGGGCTAGCAGTGGGAGAATGCAGGACAGCGGTGGAAATGCATACAGGAGAACATCTGGTCACCGGTGCGCAAAAACATCTATCCCTAGTGGCAATTTGTCCTGGGCTCGTAGAGAAAACCATAGGGGACATTGAGCGCTCACAGGTGACACGAACAGGTCCACCTCGGTTCTCCCGAACCGTTCCCATATTTGGAGAATGATGTCGGGGCACAACTGTCACTCGTCGTTACGGTGACCCCCTCGAGACATGAGGTCTCTGCTCCGTTCTGATAGCCTGGAATGTTTGCTGCTGTCAACGAGCGAAGGTGCTCGTGAGCCCACAGCCACGATTCTTGCCGATTTATATAGGCTATTGTGGTTCGGTTGTCCAAACAGACCAGCACGTCGTGGCCCTGTAAGATAGACATGAAGTGGGTAAGAACCAGTAGGACTGTCTCCAGTTCCAGAAGGTTGATGTGGCGTCCCGAGGGACTGCCCGAGCCTGACATGTCCCTCCCCATCCAGTCAGACAAGCGTCTGTATACACTGGAATGTAGGTTGACACTGCCTATTGGGACCCCTTGCGTCAAAACGCATGGGTCTCTCCAATAGTTCAGATCCGCTCTGAGCGAGAGGGGAAATACCAACAGCCGACGACAGTCCTCTCACTGGGTCCAGTCGTAGTTGGGCAAACCATCCCTGTGTTCTGCTCATGTGCAGAAGTCCCAGTGGAACCACAGACTGGGCAGACGACATGGGACCCAAAAGTGTCATGACGGAATGCGCCGTCACCATGTGATTCGGATAAAACCTTTGTGGGGCTAGCAACAGGGCAGCCCGTCGAGGATCCGAAATGCAAGCCTTTATAGTCATAGTGTCTAGCTGTAACCCCAGGTAGACAATCCAGAGAACACAAGACGTGTGAGATGAATCACTGTCATGTGTGCCATTGCCAGCTCTGCTGATGGGGATAGAACCAGTAGGTCATCTAGGTAGGCTAGTAGCCTTATCCCTTGATGACGCAACAGTTTCAATGCCGCCTCCACACATTTGGAAAAGGTGCGAGGTGCCAGGGCGTACCCGAATGGCATCCTTGCATACTCGTATGCCACCCCTTGAAAGGCGAAACGCAGAAACTTCCTGTGACGCAGATGTTTCGGCACATATGCAATATGCATCCTTGAGGTCTATGCTAATACAAAGTCCTTGTTGTGGATACATTCCAACAGATGTTTTATTGTGAGCATTCGGAAGGGCCGTTTGGCTACGCTCTCATTGAGAGTGCGTAAATCCAATATTGGCCTCAAGACCCCGGGGGTTTTTTGACTCTAGGAAGTAGGGTGAATATAGCCCGCTGTTCCTTTGCTCCTGGGGAACTACTGTGACCGCCTCCTTCGCCAAAAGTTCCATAATCTCTTTCACAAGAGCGGCAACTTTCTCTGGCGTCTTCATCGCCGTCTCCATCAGACCCGAAAACGGGGGAGGAGTTTGGTGGAATTGGATGGCATAACCCTTCTCCAGCGTCCAGTTTAGCCAGGAGGAAAGGGTGCAGCTTCGCTGCCACTCTAAATAATGCTCTGAGAGCGAGAAAGTGCGAAGCTGTGGTACCGACAGTAGGAAGCACCTGTATTCCTCTATGGCCCAAGCCGCCGCTGTCCCCTGACACTGAAGCGGTAGGGCAGCCCAGGATGGGCCCCCTTCGAAAGGGGGAGGGAATATTGACACGCTCTGTGAGAAGCGGGGGCACCGACACTTCGGTTATACGTGTAACCTTGTGGTTCCAGCCCTCCGTGAATGTAGCACGGGTCGGAGCTACACTAACTGAGGCGTCTGCCTGATTTAGTGTGCCGACTCCCAACAGCGATTGCGTAATCGGCCCAACATGGGGCTGTGTACGCAGGCTGCTCTTCAAACCCTTAGCTACTTCGCTCCTACGAGTATGTAGTGTAGGGTTTTTAGGTATAGAATGACAGCTCATTAAGCGCGTCTTGCTTTCCTCATGTCATTCCCACTCACAACGTCCTTCTGTGTGTGCTCAGCTACGTACTCATAGTGGGCTGTGCTACACGCAGAGTGATGAGAGGAAGAGAGAGAGAGAAGGAAGCAGTCTCAGTTTTGTTACGGAAAAGAGGTTCTCTTGTGACAGTCAGATGGAACACATTCTTTATTAACAAAGGACGCATTGGCTCCTCCATCCCTTTGCAGGGGTGGGGGATGAACAGTGGGTGCTGTCACAAGAAGTACTGCGCTCTCTTCCATCCCCTCCCCCTCGTCCTGTCATGGTCGTCGTCTCTTCTGACTGCCTCTCGGCTGCCAGGGCGACGAAATGAAAACCTCTCTCGTCGGTCGAGCCGCTGTCTTCTCTGGTGCTGTCGGAGGGACGGGGGCCCGGCCTTGGTACACCAGGTGCTGCTGCTCGACGGGCTCTCCGTCTGGCAGTAGACCCGGGTCTACTGGAGATGGTGGAGCGAGGTGGTTCACCAGGTGTCTAGATAGCTGATTCTTCTCCTCCTCAATCTTCCCGAAACGCACCGTTGCATCTTTGACGGGGGTTCCGCGGAGACCGCTGTCAGAGATGGGGGCATTCAATAGGGCGACTTTGTCGGTTTCCTTCATAGCCGTCAAAGACAGCCAGAGGTGTTGCTCCACAACCACCAAAGTTGCCATAGACCTCCCCGCACATACAGCCGACGCCTGTGTGAGATGGAGGATGGCGCCGGAAATATTCTACGCTTCCTCTATCTCCTCTCTTGACAGCTCAGTCCTATCCGTGGTGAGACGGGATAGAGCGGCTGCCAGGAGGGCAATATTATTAGCTGCTGCTATAGCTTGTACGCCTAGAGCGTAGGACTTCTCCACCAGCTGTGCTGTGAGCTGGTCCTTGGTCTTAGGTAGTGTGGGTTTCTTGGATGACAGCCAGAGCTCGAACCTGGGACGAGGTACACAGCTAGTGTGTCCTCGTGCCTAGGGATCTGCTGAGGTCGTTTTTCCGTCCACTCTGGTGAGTGGGGTGTACGTCTTCGCCGGCGCACTGGCCGTTAAAGGCGCCTCCCATGCACCCTCTACATATTTAGCGAGTGAGGGCATGGTCGGTGCCAAAGGCACCGCCACCCATCTTGATCTGGAGTAGGGACTGCCCACTATCACATCCACTTCCGGAACGGAGGGAATGGGGGGCAATGTAATCTCCAGACGGCTCGCGGCCCGCTCAATGAGCCCTGTAAAATCAAAGGCAGAGAGGCATTTGCCTCGTACAAGGATGTGAAATTCCCCTCCCTCTCCCTAGGGAGGGGGGTAATTTCAACCTCAGTCGGTAGATTGATACTTCCCAATATCCTCTTCATCACCAGAAGCGCCGCCGTCGTCGTCTTACGCCTCAGAACCTGAGGCTAACATAGACATGGCGTCTTCTAAAGGGCTATCCTCCCTGAAACAACCCCTCCTATTGGCTGCAGGTATGTGCATACATTTCTCTCAGGCTATTCGCTGCCTAGGCAAATTCAGAAAATAACAATAGGTTTCACTGCTTCGCTGTGAACCAACCCCTAATTACAGTGCATTCGGAATGTATTGAGACACCTTCCCTTTTTCCACTTTTTGTTACATTACAGCCTTATTCTAAAATGGATTAAAATATATTTTTTCCTGTTCATTCTACACACAATACCCCATAATAACAAAGTGAAAACTGTAAATGTATAAAAAAAATAACAAGATACTTTATTTACATAAGTATTCAGACCCTTTGATATGAGACACAAAATTCAGCTCAGGTGCATCCTGTTTCCATTGATCATCCTTGAGATGTTTCTACAACTTGATTGGAATCCACGTGGTAGATTATATTTATTGGACATGATTTGGAAAGGCACACACCTGTCTATATAAGGTCCCACATTTGACCGTGCATGTCAGAGCAAACACCAAGCCATGAGGTCGAAAGATTTGTCTGTAGAGCTCCGAGACAGGATTGTGTCGAGGCACAGATCTGGGGAAGGGTACCAAAAATGTCTGCAGCATTCAATGTCCCCAAGAACACAGTGGCCTCCATAATTCTTCAATTGAAGATGTTTGGAACCACCAAGTCTCTTCTTAGAGCTGGCAGCCCGGCCAAACTGAGCAATCGGAGGAGAAGGGACTTGGTCAGGTAGGTGACCAAAAACCAGATGGTCACTCTGACAGAGCTCCAGAGTTCTTTTGTGGAGATGGGACAACCATCTCTGCAGGACACCACCAATCAGGCCTATATGGTAGAGTGGCCAGACGGAAGCCACTCCTCAGTAAAAGGCACATGATAGCCCGCTTGGAGTTTGCCAAAAGGCACATAAAGGACTCTCAGACCATGATAAACAAGATTCTCTGGTCTGATGAAACCAAGATTGAACACTTTGTCCTGAATGCCAAGCGTCATGTCTGGAGGAAATCTGGCACCATCCCTATGGTGAAGCATGGTGATGGCGGCATCATGCTGGGGGGATGTTTTTCAGCGGCAGGGACTGGGTGAATAGTCAGGATCAAGGGAAAGATGAACAGAGCTAAGTACAGCGAGATCCTAGATGAAAACCTGCTCCAGAGTGCTCAGGACCTCAGACTGCGGCAAAGATTCACCTTCCAACAGGACAATGACCCTAAGCACACAGCCAAGATAACGACGGAGTGGTTTCTGGACAAGTCTCTAAATGTCCTTGAGTTACCCAGCCAGAGCCCGGACTTTAGCCCGAACGAACATATCTGGAGAGACCTGAAAATAGCAGTGCAGCAATGCTCCCCATCTAACCTGACAGAGCTTGAGAGGATCTGCAGAGAGGAATGGGAGAAACCCCCCAAATACAGGTGTGCTAAGCTTGTAGCGTCAAACCCAAGAAGACTCAAGGCTGTAATCGCTGCCAAAGGTGCTTCAACAAAGTACTGAGTAAACTGTCTGAATACTTATGTAAATGTCATATTTCAGTTTTTATGTTATAATAATTTGCAAACATTTATAAAAACCTGTTTTTGCTTTGTCATTATGGGATATTGTGTGTAGATTGATTTGGGGAAAAAACTATTTAATCAATTTTAGAATAAGGCATAAGGTAACATAACAAAATGTGGAAAAAGTCAAGGGGTCTGAATACTTTCTGAATGCACAGTAGGTAACATAACACCACTATGATAGCCTTGTTAAATCTTGGCATGGTTAATGCACCTCAATTGTGCATGATACCTTACATAACCTTTTGCTCCTTCATAGTTTCATAGTTTAACAGGTCTCTCTGTTCTTGTTGACTCAGAAGATCAACTGTCAGTGACTCTGATCAACTGTACGCAAGAGGTTTTATTGTCTTGTCAGGAAGTCAGCCTTCTTTGTTTTGCTCTTGCCATTCCCCACACCTCTTTGGTGCAGATGTTCTGTTGTGATAACATCCTGTAGGTCTGACACAGTATCTAATTGGAGGTTAACTTCACAGTAATTCTGTAACTCAGATTTTGAATCCTAACAACTCAGATGCCTAAAGGGTTTTAGGTTTATCATCTTTCTCATTGTTCCTGACCTGCGCTGGTGAGATACACTCTCTCTCTCTTTCTCTTCTCCACCCCAGGGACTCTTGGGGCATGGCCTTTCAGGCTATGACTACTCTCTCTCTCTCTCTCTCTCTCTCTCTCTCTCTCTCTCTCTCTCTCTCTCTCTCTCTCTCTCTCTCTCTCTCCCTCTCTGATCATGCCTAGAATAATTCATTGTAATGCTTGTTAATGCTTTGTAACTGAACCTGTATGCCTTGTTTGTGATTTCATTCATTTTACAATTTCATTTTGATATAGAATACTCTCAGACATTTCTTGACCTTTCAATTACTGTAACTCAACTATAGCCTCTTGCATATTGTTAAATCATCTTTATGGAGTCAGATAATTAATTTAATAGACTTTGTTAACATACACATGACATAGTCTTATTACAGGTCACATGTGAGGTATAAATAATATACAGTGCCTTCAGAAAGTGTTCACACCCCTTGACATTTTCCACATTTTGTTGTGTTACAGCCTGAATTTAAAATGGATTAAATGTAGATTTTTTTGCCACTGGCCCACAATACTCCATAATGTCAAAGTGGAATTATGTTTTTCTGAATTTGTACAAATTAATTATAAATGAAAAGCTGAAATGTCTTGAGTCAATAAGTATTCAACATCTTTGTTACGGCAAGCCTAAAAAAAAGTCACATAATAAGTTGCATAGAGTCACTACGTGTGCAATAATAGTGTTTAACATGATTGTTGAATAACTACCTCATCTCTGTACTCCACACATATAATTATCTGTAAGGTCCCTCAGTCAAGCCGTGAATTTCAAACACAGATTCAAACAAAAAGACCAGGTAGATTTTCCAATGCCTCGCAAAGAAGGGCACCTATTTGTAGATGGGTAATAATGAAAAAAAGCAGACATTGAATATCCCTTTGAGCATGGTGAAGTTATTAATTACACTTCTTTGGATGGTGTATCAATACACCCAGTCACTGCAAAGATACACGCGTCCTGCCTAACTCAGTTGCCAGAGAGGATGAAAACCGCTCAAGAATTTCACCATGGGCCAATGGTGATTTTAAAGCAGTTACAGAGTTTAATAGCTGTGATAGGAGAAAACTGAAGATGGATCAACAACATTATATTTACTCAACAATAATAACCTAATTGACAGAGTGAAAAGAAGGAAGCCTGTACAGAATACAAATATTCCAAAACATGCATGCTGTTTGCAACAAGGCACTAAAGTAATATTGTAAAAAATTGTCCTGAATACAAAGTGCTATGTTTGGGGCAAATCCAATACAACACATTACTGAGTACCACTCTCCATATTTTCAAGCATAGTGGTGGCTGCATCATGTTTTGGGAATGCTTGTGATCGTTAAGGACTGGGGATCTTATCGGGAAGAAAGAAAAAAAGGGTTGGAGCTAAGCATAGGCAAAATCCTAGAGGAAAACCTGGATTAGTCTGCTTTCCACCAGACACTGGGAGATTAATTCACCTTTTAGCAGGACAATAACCTTAAACACAAGGCTAAGTCTACATTGGAGTTTCTTACGAATGTTCCTGAGAGGCCGAGTTAGAGTTTTGACTTAAATCTTCTTGAAAATCCTGAAAATGGTTGTCTATCAATTATCAACAACCAATTTGACAGAGCTTGAAGAATTCTTGAAGAAGCTCTTAGAGACTTACCCAGAAAGACTCACAGCTGTAATCGCTGCCAAAGGTGCTTCCACAAAGTATTGACTGGGGTGAATACTTATTCTATTCCTGTATTTCATTTTCAATAAATTTGCAAACATTTCTAAAACATGTTTTCCTTTTGTCATTATGAGGTATTGTGTAGATGGGTGAGAAAATAAATATATTTCATCCAATTTGAATACAGGCTGTAACATAACAAAATGTGGTATAAGTCAAGGGGTATGAATACTTTCTGAAGGCACTACAAATCAAATATTATCCTGCAATATATCCTGCAGATACTGCAATATCTTCCTTCCAGCCCTCCACCAGTGAAACTCTGAAAATTAGGAAGCAATTAGTGAGCGAGTGGCAATGCTGCTGCTTTCTCTCGTTCTGCCCGTATGGATGGAGCGTCGTTAACCAATAAGAGGTTCACATAAGGGGGGGCATCTCTGCCCTCTGCAAATGTCAGCTCACCTGTGAGTTCTTCTGAGAGCCATCTCACCTAGTAGAGATGGAGATGGCAGTCCGAAGCTTTCTCTCTCCCAACTGCCTCCAGCCCAGCCTCAATGTAAAATGCACATATTCTAAAATGGACTTTTCACACTTCTCCTTGCATATTTTATGCAGCATTTCATTCAGCATTAGATTCTCTCCTGTGTGTGTGTAAGCATTCTTTGAAATATGAGATCGCTGTATAAGTACTATAAAACCATAAAAAATAGAAGAGGGAGAAGGAATAATATTACTGCTCTACAGACAGGCTCTCCTGAATGTAAATGTGACGCAAATTTTCTGTTCAGCACCTGGCTTTCAAAAGGAAATATCAGCTTCAGAATTAAAAAGAATAATGCATTTAAATTCAAGAAAAACGATACATGAACATAATACGACAGTGATCCATTGTAGGTTAGAGTGCTACAGACTACGCTAACTAAACCGAATTAACTCATAAATACCTAATAAGGAGCGTTAAAGAAGTAAATCCACTCAAAAACAATATTTTGGTATTTTCTTCATTAGTCCACTGTTAATACAGTCCCAATGTTTTGCATGTCAGCAGTCAAGTTTTCAAGATATTGGACAAAGTGGCACTTGCCACATCATCTTGATGATGCGTTTTGCAGTCTGTTACCCTCAGGCTCTGCTCACCAACCCAGACAAAGACATGGCTAAAAATAATCTCTGTCCTGTTTGCAGTGGCTGCTTTTGTGTCACCCTGTGACATGTGCCTCCATGACATGTGGCAGCCAAGACACCTATTACAGTGTATAGGTCACTAAGGAGCAGCTCAGGGTTCAATGGATGGACAGAGGAGTGTTAGGCGAAGGCCCTGACTGCAAACCTCTAAATCGGTGTCAAAAGATGGCACTGTCTTTCTGTCATTCCAATGGATGAGCTGCCTGAATACCTTGACATCTCTGGCTGCTTAGCGAGGTATATTGCAATACCTCTGCAATAGGAAAACTGCAATAGTGGAATATAAATACTCATTCTTCCACAGCCAATTGAATGCGCATGTTGAAAATAGAGTGGGTATAGTCCATATTGTTGAAGAGGGCGACTGGTCATACATTGAGGTGAAAAGAAGCTTAGGAAACGAGGGGGGAAATGTGTTTAGTTGGAGCATCACATTGCTTCACACCTGTAGCCAATCTTCATTCCGTTCTTTGGAGGAGCTAGCTGTAACTGTGTCTGCTGTGGATTGGTCACCCACCAATCCACACATCGATTACTGTAGATGGAGCTGAACACCCAGGCACAGCCAGCACCAACCCAGCCTAGTGGAGCAGAGCCAAGAGCCAAGACTTGTCAGCACATATTCAGGTGCTGTGACATGCTAG